>NC_057885.1:21410826-21635826 GCF_019740435.1 Gambusia affinis
AGCTCATATTTTGGTTTCTAAGCTCCCTCTTAAGGTTTAAGTCTGTACTTTTATTCAGTGTATTCCATTTATACTAATTCACAACAAAAGTTGTAGCATTTTACTGGACTGGACAGGTCCAAAATAGACCAAGTTACCTTGTTTTAGCCCAGAAGTTACAGTCAGATTCACATTCAAATCTAAATATAAACCGTTCTGCATCCAGTCATGGTTCAGTATAGATACTCAATCTTAAAATGTTAATTTTTAAACAATTTGTTAAAGAAAACAAACTGATTGTATTAAATCTTTGCGTTTAGTCTCGTATTCAAGCACAGGGGGACAGTGGAAAGAAACAATTATGTTTAAATTGTTAGACTTTGTAGAGTTCTAGTTTCTCCAGAATAATCTCTACTAATATTATAATGCTAAGATCTCATTCGCTATTAAGTGATGTTGCTGCTCAGGGTGAATCTTTGACATTTAAGAAGCTAAAACAAGAAAATAATTCAACTTTATCAAATTCAGCCATCAAAACTTCCTTCACTTTTGAACAGAGATTGTGAGAAACCGATATAATTGTATCTATATAACTGACATAACTTTGGATATAATGATCTAAAATATACTGTAAAGAAAACTTTAATGGCAGTTCTTTTATGATTATTTGGTAGAATACTTTCTGTCGATCTAATCTTTAAAAAGTCACAAGTTGTTATTACCTGGTCAATTAGCTAATGAGTGTCTGCTGGTGTAGCAACCGTTGGAAAGAAGTTTTTCCAAACAGCTGATTTTCTCTGGCATCCCCTTAAACAAACTGTAGGGTGCATCCACACCAGTTTTGTTTAGTCCGCTTTAATTGAACTCTGGTTCGTTTATGTAGAAAGTCTGATTTGTTTGTGGAGGTGTGAATGTGTAATTGAATAAAAACCTAGGTATGAAGTGAACTCTGGTGCTGTTTGAATGCAGTATAACCAGAGACTGCAGTCTAAAGTGCAGGGAATTCTGGGTAAATGCAACCAAAACAAGCGCAAGAGCTGCGCTGGAGAAATGGCTTGTTTTTTATTTTTTTAATAAAAAACATAATAGTAATCGTACAACCGCTAAAATTTGATACTGTTCCATTTTTCTTTACATTTTGTGAACAGGGAAGTTGTACTAATGTCTTCTTCAGAGGTTTTTGTGTTGTTTCCTGTAGAAGTTAGTGGTGCAGCGCCCCCACAGGCGAGGAGGGGAACATGTTTTTCAATTAGTGTGGTTCGTATGACAGTGCAGCGTGAAAGTGAACCGCAACGTCTGAAAATGTAGCAAATGTTAAAATTTTTGGCCCAATCGAACCAAATCTACTGGAGTGAATACACCTTTAGAGGTTTTGAAATCATAACTTTTTGAAACTTTACTGGAAACTGTTCCAAAACATTTTCTTTTATAATATTACCATGTTGACCCTGAATGATTGTTAAAGCTCCTCAGTGCTCTTGGTTGGACCTTGCTTGTTTGGACTTTGCTTTCTCTCCGCCTGAATATTTTACGTCACACCAATCATTTTCTCATTGGAACGTGTAATCTGAACTTTAGTTATCCCTTATCCTTGTGTTTATAGTTTCAACCCGTACTCGTGTTGTAATGACTTCATGACAGTTTGATGTTTGTTGGCGAGGTTTCCATGATGACCACTTGGGATATTAATAGCTCAGCCTCTGAATCTGCTGCATGATCTGGGTTAAAGATAAGACGCTGGGTGTGTCTGAGGTGAGGAATCCAAGTTTGTTTCCATGTGCATTGTTATGTTTTTATTGGACTTTCTTGGGTTTTATTGTTCTCAGTATCCAGTGTACAGATGTAGGTCGCAAAATCTTTCCTAGAACATAAATCATAAATCAATGGTGGCAAAAGTACTACTCACGTTCTCTACTTAAGTAGTAGTACCGATATTTGTATTAAAAAATATTCTAGAAAAATTTTAAAAAGTGTATGTTTTCATATGTTCATAGTACAAAAAGTAAAAAGTAATTTTTCACCTTCAAGAATACAAAATGACTTCAAATACTTTAAAAGTTTTTTGTTTTTTTTTGTTCACAACTTGCTCTGTGTTGGTATAGAGATTTATAAAAAATACTTACACAATTTAGTTTTTCTTCAAACTAAATCTCAATCAGGATAATTTAGATTGCACAAAACCCAGTGCATTCATCACTAAATGTTCTTTGAGCCCACAAAGAAGAGTCAGTAGTCTTTATTTTTTTGAAGGAGGATTTTTATTTTGAATAAGACTGCATACGGTAAATGTGTTGCATCTCTGAATGTGTTCCTCTGTTGTTTGCGATGCTACTCGTGTTAATGTATCCATCCATGTTGTTTTTCTCTTTCCCCAGTGAGTTCTCCTTCTGTTTTGCTAAGGTTGCATCTACCGCTACGATAACACACTTGTTGTGCGAGAAATGAATTTTTTGCCGTCATTGTTTTTTCTATTAACGAACCACATCTGAAAATATAATGAGTAGAAAGTACAGATATTTCTCTGAAGATGTAGAAAGTAAAACTAAAAAGTCGTCAGAAAGAAAAAAAAAATACTCAAGTAAAGTTCAGATACCTTGAAAAATCTGCTTTTATTTTTTATTTTACAACTGTGCATCCTGGTGTTTCTGGGAGTTATTACGAGCCTCCTGTGTCGCCTCCTGTTTGGCCGGCTTTCAGGTGTGTCTACCTGTGGGACCTGCTCGCGCCGCCTGCTCTGTTTGTCCCAGGTGGGCGGGTCGGATGTGCTGTCAAAACGCACCCGACACCCGGCAGCTGCTGCAGCGTCAACGCCTGCCCAGGAACTCGTTTACCTGCCAGGAGGAGCAGCCATGCCTGCTGCAGTGTGTAATTAAGTGACATCAGTCGTTTTTCTTTGTGTTTTCACTCAGATGTTCAGTAAAGTGGTAATTGTTTTTGCTTTATTTCTTTATAAATGCAATAAAGATGTTTTAAGTTATCTGAAGGACACTGAGGCCAACACCTACATAAGCAGAGAGTCTCAGCAATAAATATTTTGTCTGAGCGATTGTTGACGTTCAGAAACGTCGCGGTCAGGATGTAGCTTGTTCTTATCATAATAGCAGCCACTTTTTAGAGACTGCGTCTGGAGTTGGTTACACTTGAACAGGCAGGAGAGTGGAAAAGATTACAAAACGTTAAATTACATGAACACATGTAGCTTAATAACGAAGGTCATGTATTTTACTTTTTTAATAGTAGAAAAATACTTCATGCTTTATTTTTTCTGCAACCAAAATCAGTTTGTTGTCTATATTCAACTATATTCTTTTGTTTAAGAAAATTGAAATTTATTATTTTAGGGCTTAACAGAATAATCAATTAATCAATCAAGTTTATTTCCAAAGCCCATTTTACAAAGCAATTCAAAGTGCTTTACATTATAAAAACCCAAAAATAAAAAGTCTTGTTATTGAGAAACCAGTAACAAACATTTCATTTAGTAACTTAGTAATCGATTAATCGTTAAGCATGGACTGGCTGTTTACTTGAAGAACAACATGTTCAGAGCAATAATTAAACAAAAACCGAAGAAAATATAAATATATTTTGCTCTTAAGATGAAAAAAACTTTCTGTAAATATGTTTTACTCAAAACTCCTTATAACTTCACCCAGTTCAAATTCACTCTGGGAAAGCTGTTATTACAGTTTTGACAAATGTTAATTTTGGGGCGTTTTTTTTATTTATTAAAAAAAGAAGTTGAATTAATTGTTATTTTCATTTTTTACTGTATTTTTAATAAAGTATAAAAAAGGTCTAAAAGGATACATAAAAAATCTGTAAAGTTACATTTTAAAAATCCAATTAATTGCCAGAATAATCGATTAATCGATTGTTAAAATAATTAGTAGTTGCAGCCTTGTATTGAATATATATTATTTTTTGACCCTCAATCACATAATTAATTAAAATGAGCTCAATTTCCATTTATGTCGTTTATTGTTTTTCATTTTTCTCTCTTTCTACCAAAAACTGGTTGACCAAAGTCTTCAGGTGCTTTGCTCTGAAATAACCCTTTCATTGAATGACAGTTTGGTTTCCAGATGCTTCGTAATTAATTAATTTTTGATATTTAAAATGTCTTTCAGTTCCTGTGTTAACAGTTTATTAGAATTTAAAGTTTGTAGGTCTTTGAGAAAGTGTTTTTGCATTATTATGCCATTATTACCAATACATGACGTGAAAATGGTCTCAAAACAACAACATTATTTATCGCAATAACTTCTGGGACAATTTATCATCCAGCACAAATTATCGAGACAGGACTAAAGATAAAAAATACATTCTACATATTTTTAATTTAACCACTTAAACCTTTTTAGGCAGTATTAGAAATATATTAAAATACACAAATAAATAATTCACTTCCTCTGTTAAGAAATAAGAAAATGAGGATTTCACTACTTAAAATTCATTGATCATTTAGTATGTCAGCAAATGGCCCTTTTTCCAGTCTTTATACTCCAGTTAACGGTTAATCGATTACTAAATTAGTTGACGATCATTTCAATAATCAATTTATCACGATGAATCCAACTAATCGTTTCAGGCCTAAACAAGTTACAAAAATCCATCGTAACAATAAGACAGTGAAAAACTGATCCCCAGAGTTTCCTGCTACTTTCGCTCCCAGAAATCCTGAATTTCTCTGACTGGTTGCTGTGAAAGACCAGAAAAGTGTCCTGTGAGGCAGTTTATACTGAAGGTGACGATCATGCATCCTAAAGATAGAGTTTCTTGTTTATGTGGTTTATTGTGACGTCATCATGAAACTGTGGATTTCAAACGAGGCGTTTCAGGTCTGGCAGGATCGGCGTCTTCTCTGGAACAGATTAAATTCCTTGCTTGTTTTTTGTGGTTTGTCGTTTTTAGAGGTGTTGCCTGCCATATCGCAGCCAGAGCAAATGGAGTGTAATCTAAGACGCTTATAAAAAGGATCATCTTTAAAAGTTACTCTCATTTCATGGGAGACTAATGGTTTTTAGTTATTGATTAATCTGTTAATCTGATGATTATTCAGATTTTTAAAATTGGCATATTCTGCAGTTTTTTTCCCTTAAACCTCTTTTATAAAATATTAGAAGTATTTTAAAGATGCAAACAAGCAACCAAATAATTCAATTCCTTTTTTTAAAAAAAAAACAAAATAAAAATTTTACCTCCTAAAATGCAATTAGACTCTTTTAGTTTACACTTTATAGGAAAGGGTGAATCTGCAGTTAACAAATCCTTCTAACATCCATTTAGAAAGATTTGTTTGATTCATTTTTGGATTAATTGATTAATAATTGGATAGAAAAGGGTAATTGATAGATTTCTTTCACGTGATTTGAACCAAGTGAAGCTAAAACTTTACTTGAATTCTTGGCAGAAAATATTAACAGACAAAGTTTAAGTTTTTGGACTTAAATACAAAATGTATATATTTTTCTAACAGTTTTGACTCAATTACTGCTTTGACTGCGTTGTTGATTCAGCAACTGGCCTTTTATTTGAGTTTGTATACTCCAATTAACTATTATTTGATTTCTGAATTAGTTGATTATCTAAACTATTGATTAATCACGATTAATCGTTTCAGCCCTATTGGAATTGCATCAATCAAACCTGTCTTTTAATGGCAGCTTTTTGCACTGGTGTTTTGAACCTCTACTTAGTACTGAGATGCAACATGTTGGTTTAAAAAACAGATTATTTATATGAACATGTCAGACGGCAGAGCCTTGCTGAGGCATCAGGAAACTCTGATGTTTATTTGCCATAATCGACGCTCTTCCCCGTGTTTCATTTCTTTTTTTTCAAGAAACATTACATAATGCAGAGAAATTAGCTTGATGTAATTTTATAAATGGCGACATTATTGCACAAGTTTTCCATCCGACTCCATTACTTCTAATGCATTTATGGTCTGTTGTCAATAGCTTTATTGTTGGACTGTAACATTTGCTGCCTCCAGTCACACATCATTTCTCCTTTGCCCTTCAGATGTGACTGAATTTTCCCCTCTGTATGTAAACTCAAACATTTACATAAGCTAAAGTTAAAATGACTTGTTAATGTTGACTTTTTTGAGAAGAAAATGTGTTGATTTCATCCTGAATGAAACGGTTTTCAGCTATTCCAGCTAGTCCTGGAAGACGTTGCACAGCCTGCACATCAAGGTGAATTACATGTCACTGCTTCCTGTCGCTGTGAAAAAGCAAAAACAAAATATTGTCCTCACGCTTCAGCGCTTTTTCTCTCTGACGTTTGTCTAGTCAAACCCTCAGGTTGAGTAAAAAAGGTGCTGCTTCGGTCTGCTGGAAGTAAAACTACCGCAGAGCTGCAGGTTGTGCAGGACGCTAACAGGAAGTTAGCTGCAGGCGGTGAAACCTTGACGATCCAGCTGATTGGATGCAGAGTGATGATGAGATCGTGTTATTGATTGATAAAATTCTGGCAGGAAGCCCAGTGACTTGGCTCTTTGGGGTAATTTTATTGATGTCATCGGAGTGGTTAGTGGAGTTTCCTGTTTTTAGTTTCTTTTTTGTCATCGCTTGGGTGTTGCCTCATTCTAGCATGAGAACCTGACTGCATGTTGACAAAGTTTCCCAGAATTTGCATTAAAAACATGCATTTCTAACTGATTTTATATATAAAAAAACCTAAAAGGTGGCAAATATTGCACTGTTATTCACTTTACAGTTGTGTTTTTTTTAATGTAAGTATGAACTTTATGCTTCAGAAGGCTGATGCTAAAATTAAAATAAAATTCCTTATTGGTCCCAAAGAGAAAGTAAACGTAACTCATATTAATTAAAGATTCTTCAAAGAGTTACTTTAAAGTGTGAAAGATCTGTAGCAGTCTATGTTACGTCACATTTGAATAAGCCTCTGACTGAAAACACTGTCTTATGAAGAAGATGTTTAGGGTTGTCCATAATTTTCTCAATTTTTATGTAAAATCATCCTTTGCATCTTCATCTATATGATTTATCATATTAATCAGATCAGGAATGTGATCAGTGTTGCTGTTCAGAGAATAGTTTGTTTAAAAAACTAAAGGTCAGGACAGATATTAAAAACAGTTGTTCTGTTACAGGGACTCACGTGTGGAATAATTGTGTTGAGGAGTTAAAATTGTGTTTTTCACTCTTTTTAAGTTTAAAAATGTAGAAATCACTTGCTAAACAAACACAACAAAGTTTGACTATGATTGTTTGTTGCCACCAACACTTTCTTAGCGTATACATTCTGTGTTCTTGCCATTGACAAGAATTTAAATATCAGTTTTGATGCATTTTCTTTCTTTTATTGTCTTGTTTATTTCAGCATTCTGTTTATTTTTGCATGAAAAGGTTAAAATGACCTAAATAAAATAAAAATATCTGCTGTAAAAAGCTGTGGTGAAACATCTGACTTGCACCACAGATCTAAATTGCACCACAGATTTAAATTGCACCACAGATCTGCAGAATATAGATATTTTCAGTCATTACAGGATCATTGTGTGCAACCCTGCAGTTACAAAAGACTACAGACTCAACATTTGGTAGAAAACTCTATTTTAATTGCCATACATTCACACTTTGTATATAAATCATATGCTTAGCCAGATGTGTGATTTCTAACTGACCTTAAATGCCTCAGTTTGAGCTGAAGTTCAGCACCAGCATCAGAATTAATGCTCAGTTTCTTTATGGTTTTGCATAGTTATTTTTTATGTAATTTTACTGTAGCAACCTTTAAACTAAACAAGACTGCAAAGGATGTGTTATTCTAATCATTTTTTAAAAAGTTACCACAAGTTCATGATAGTGTTGTAAGTCTACGTCGCTCACCTCAGTGTTCAGTTGTTACATTCAGAACCATCTGACCTGTTTGTTTCATCCATTCTTTCTTCCTCTGTAAATTTGTGTCTCACAAGTAACGTTGTTAAAGTCATTCTGCAACTTTGTGCTTGGAAAAAAACAACAGATTGTGTCAGAGACACATGAAATTTCATCCAGCTTGTTTTACAACATCTTCATTTTTAACTCCGATTAACATCAGAGAATATTTAAATTAATACTCCTTATTGCACACAATCATCTGTCTTGTATTTTGTGGAGTAAAATCACAAACCTCACAAGTTGATTCAGATTCACCAGTTTGCCTTTTTTCTTGTTTATAAAGATTTAACTTTTGGAAACTCTAGATTTTTGTTTTCACCAATTGTCTCCTTGGATTTCTGTAGTTCAGAGCGATGGCAGCCATCTTGTTTTACAAGCACAATTCACAGCTTGTATTTATTTGGACTTTGAATTCAGATCAACTTCCAGAAGGAATGATTGGAATGAAAGCCATTTTGTGAAAATATTTGCTGTTGTTTTTAATTTCTTTATATGAAAAAAGAAAGCAGAAAATTAAAATCTGAATTTAAATATAGTAAATTTTACTTTTAAGCCACATCACCAAGCCCTATAGGATCTTTATTTAGCCCAAACATTCAACATTTATCATAACATCTTTCCAATATCTGTTGCAATATTTAATGTACTTTGTGTCTTTCAATATTTATTGATTTTTAATGAGGAAATATCTCTGGTCTTTTCATTTTCCTTCTTAAAACAACCCGAACAATAAAAAATAAAAACCACCCAGATGTATTTTGGCAAGAAGTTAATATTTTTAGATTTAATGAGCTGTTCCAAAAACCGTCCAAATGTAACATTACAAATCAGCAGGCATGGCCCCTCGCCTAGCAACCCCAGCAGAGCCCAGGCGGTTACCTAGCAACCCCAGTAGAGTTCTGCCCGTTACCTAGCAACCCTACAGCGCTCTGCCTGCCTGGGGATTTTTAAACAGCTCCTACTGAAATGAGCTCAAATAGGCAGACCAGAACATGATTTGTGTAGACCACAAACCTATCTTGACCTGTTCAATTGTATTTTTATCGATTTTCAGAAATACATTGATACGGTACCAAGTAGGCCTGTCACGATAATAAATTTTGCTGCACAATAAATTGTCCCAGAAGTTATTGCGATAAATGATAATATTGCTGTTTTGAGACCATGATGGTAATAAGGGCATAATTATGCAAGAACGCATTCTCAATGATTAATAAATTCTAATTAACATTTATCACTAGAACGGGAAGACAGTTTAAATATCCAAAATTATTATATATTAAAATATAAAGACTCTAGAAACAAAACTGTCTATCAAAAAATATTTAGTCGAGACCAAAGAACCAGACAGAAGAGTTTTTTCATCCAGCTTTGGGTACAGAGAGAAAAACGATAAATCTTTCGAATGGTAATGATCAAGCAGAGAGGAAAACAATCTGTGTTGATATGACTGTAGAGAACATAAAGCAGTGGATTTGCTCTCTCTTGACTCGCCACGATTTGGACTTGATGTTCCGACCCCACTTGATAAAGAAAACACGACATCCTGTGTAGCTCCAGGATGGGATCAGCTCTTCGGTTTCTGCCGGGTTTCTTACCCAGAACCAGATATTCACAATCCGTCTGGATTCTGAGCCGTTCAGTTTGACCTCAGGCTGAGAGCGGCTTCAGGACCTGATCAAAAACCAGGGAGTGTTCTTCTCTCCTGCACGCTCCTCCACTAATCATCACATACATAATCACAGGCTCCACCAAACCGAAACTCTAAGGGGAGCAGAGTTTTCTGACTTCCTGGGTGAGAAATTATCAGCAGCTGCCGGCGAGTTTTGATTATGGTGGGTGAGTCAGTTTTTCTGTGGGCTGAATCGGACGCTGGGGAACCATTTTTAGACGCGGCTCTTCAGTTCTCCCAGTTTAAAGGAGAACCACATGACGGCACAAGGAGCTGCTGTGTTGGACGGAGGAGCAGCGACTCCACTGGGAGTCGATCCTGAATCCAAACTGTTGGTTCTGGCGTCCTGACAGCGTTCAGGATTACAGCGACGTGAGATGTGACATCTGGACGTTTAAGCAGTGAGAATAATAAATAATAAATCACTTGGTCATGGTTGAGTTCAATAGTTTTGTTTGTTTATGGTATGTTTTTAAATGCATACATAAGCAAAAGTTTCTTAAGAGTTTTATGGTGTTTTCACACCTGATAGTTCAGTGAAATCGGTTCAATTCGGAACCAAAATTCCAACTTTTTTTATTTTATTTATTTTTTTTTACATTTGTACCAAATGAACCAAAACTTTTTGAAGAAGCTGTTCCCTTCCTCGCCTGTGGTGGCGCTGCAAAAAGAAACTCAGAAGAAGCAACTCCCTTCTTCACAAAATGTAAACAAAGATGGATTGTAGTATTTATTTTATGTTTCTGGTGAAAGAAAACAAGTCATTTCTCTTGCAAGTTCAAGATTCATGTTTGTTTTGGTTGCATTTACCCAGAATGCTGTGCGCTGCAGTGCACTTCCTGCTTTTGGAGTAGTCTTCGCCCTCACATTTACATTCGAACCACCAGAATTCACCTTAATTGAACTAAGACCTCAGTATGTAGACGGACCAGAGTCGGATTTTTAGAGTTTGATTATGCATTCATGGCTTCCCCAAACCAACCAAACGTTTTAGAAATGGAGTTTGATTAAAGCGAGCTAAACAGGCCTGGTGTGAATGCACCCTAAAAGTGTTTTTATTTGCAGTAGGAGTCTTATACCTTCCCTGTGGCTTCAAGAATGTGCACAGCACACTTTACTTTAAGTTGATGTTTACCTGTCATGATGTGTCACTTGGAGGCTTTGAAACGGAGACAAATCAAACAGAGAAGGAGTTTTACTAGTCAGCCATCAGTCTATTATTGTTCATATTGTCTGGTCTGACTTCTGCTTTTCAGTCTGAATTAGTAAACAGTCTGGTTGTCTCCAAAAACCAAGACGTCTGGCGCATGTTTCAAATACAACATCTGGTGCTTAAGAATAAATATGGAGGTGAATGGAAACATTTCTTGGATTTGCATGAACCAGAACTACACTTTTCTTTTTTAAATGTTGTAATTTCACATATTTAGAGTAAAAACATACACTTTTTTTTGCTGATTATTTAATATAAAAGCTTACGTTCATCAACTTTAAACCAACAAGCAAATAAAATCCATTACTAACTCTAACAGCCTTGGCGTCTTGTATCCAAACTGCCACCAAGCAGATATTTCTGTGCAACATTTAGTTCAGTGTTTTGAATAATTTACTGACAAATTTCTCTTTGAATGAATAAAACCTTTTGTTTTGGGAAGTTCGTCATGCAGGATGACTCGGCCCATCGTGTCATCGTGTCAGTGAGGTTTTCACATGATGCCGCTCCGCAAAGGTCATTTTTCTGAGCGCTCTGTTTGGATTTCCTCTTTTAGCAGCTGTGACCTCTGACCCCAAACGCACACAGAGCTTTTTGTGCAGATATTTGAACGGTGGTGAAAACGTGGGTCTTTCTCGCTCCGTTACTCTCCGGTACAAATGGTTTCCCCAGGAGCTTCGTGTTTGACGGGCCGGGCAGAGTTCACTGACCTCTGAAACCGACTTCCAGCTGTAAAACGTTCATCTTTGCTTTCTCACTTCTTCTGTTATCAGACCTGGACAAACAGGTATGTTTGACACTGATGTTCAACTAAGTAGAGTGGCTTTGAGGATTATTAGAACCTTGCCAAACAAGAATGGCACCATCCAAACCAGCAGAGAGCCAAAATCCTCTATTTTAAACAACCCAATGTCCAAAAAACACCGTAACATTCAATAATTTATTTATCTTTCAAGCTTCTTCCAACTATCTGCAACTTGATGTGTTTATTTTCGATTCAATATAATTTTGGTTCCTTCAAATTTCTCCTGTCAAATTATTGGAAAGCAGAGATGGTATTTGAAATATTATAAACCAATCTTGAAACAAATCACCCAATTTTAGTGGCAGTTTTTGAAATGACCATCAAACCCTGAAAACTGGCAGTTTGGTTTGGATTATTACTTTTGCTGTTCGAACTATCGTTTTTGTTTTTTCTAAGTTTGGTTTCATAAGAGCACATAATAAATCATTAGATATGAAAATATGATTCAGTCACACTACTTTATGTAACAGGAGTAATAAAGCAGCCATATGCTGGTGTTGGTGTTATCTGTGTTTGTGCAGCAAGGATTGCATCAATGATTGACTCATGTAACTATTAATCATTTTGATTAATAACTTATTAATGAAACTATTAATAGAGCTGAAGTTTCTCTTGGTCACAAAAAAGTCAAGGCGCCACCAGAGAATCACTAGTCAAATATTTCAGTTTCTGCATTAATCTCAGTAAAAGTAATCGTCTGCAGTCAGAACCGTCACATCGCATTTTATCCAACTTTTACGTTGCTGACGTGAGACATTCATCATAATTCTGCACCAGAAGAAGCCATCTAAGCAGATTTCTTTACAGAAGTTGCAGTTAATGTTGAACAAAACTCTGTTGCTATTAGTGTCATCTTGTTGAGATTTGTAACAATATTTTTCGGTTGCTGAAAAAACTGTTGAATTAATCCCTAGACGTGCCTCACGTGTCATAAACAGATTAAATTAGTACCTGAAATGACCATGCAAATAAAAAAATATGATTTTAGCAAAAAATTGGGATTCAGCATCAAGTCCTGCTTTGTGAAAGTAAGCTTGGCTGTTTTAGTTTCATCAAGCATTCATAGGATTCCTTAACATTAGTCAGTGAACTACTTCCTGTTGAAGCCTGTAGAAGAAGCCAAGCCGTTTGAAGCCAACTGGTGAATTCAGGTTGCCGTAGCGTGGCTCTAATTGCAGATACTTTCTGCTTGCCACCAGCAATACCTGGCATTCCTTTGACATGGTGCCTGGAGTTCTGCCAAATAGTTCAGATTCAACGCATCGGCTCAGAGGATCTTTATCCTGATGACATCATGAGATTAGTTCTGCCTATTTTGAGCTTCTTTCAGGATGAGCTGTTTTAGGGCCTCTTGTCACTTTAACTCCAAATAAGCTGATACTGGCCACGCTTCCCAATTCAACTTTACACTCACACGTGAGAATTATGCAGTTATACAACTGTACATCTTTGAAAAGCAAAAGTGGAACTTCCTGCACAACCAACAAAAATGAAAAAAGTGGTTCCTGGATGGCAATTCAACAGGAAAACTCTTGTCATTTCCAGCAGCCATTGTACTGCGGTAAAAACCAGCTAACCAAACGTGCTGGAACTCAGCTTGGGTTGCTAGGTGAGGGGCGGAATGCCGCTGCGGTTGCTAGGTAATGGGAAGTGCCTGCTTATAGAAACGGCTCATTTTCCAAACACCAAAAAGAGATTAATTTGTTGCCAAAAATGACTAGGTGATTTTTTAAATTTTTTTTTTAAGTGTTGTTTTCTGAAGTAGTAGACACCCAAATGGAAGTTCAACAAATTTGAATTTTGCATAAGTGATCCCCCTTAGAACGTCTGGATGGAGTTTTGCTGGAAATTTCCTTGCAGATATACTAAGATTGGGTCACATTTCTATAAAATAACATATTAATGTTCAGCCCTCTACATTTTCAACACTACCCACTAAGTCCCTGTAAGACTCAAACATTTATAACTGCTCACACCCACTTAAATACTCTCAATAAAACAGACCATCAGGGAGAACAACAGATGTTCACCAGTATTTACTGGTCCACGTTGCATCAGTACCAGTAAACCAACTACCTGCCAATTTACAGTAAACTCGTTTTGAGTAACGCCATTTAAACACATCTGAGAAACTTGTGTTTGCTGAAATGTGAGCTATGTTTTTGAATCTGGGACTTAAATGACTGACATCTGTTGCTGTTGACGCTGACTGTCGGAGTGATAAAATGTTGTTAAAATTCCCAGACTGCGAGTCTGACCAGACCTGCAGTGAAACATAAACTGGAACTGAGGAATATGGTGTGCTTTAAAGGTTCTGCAGGACTCTACAGAACATTTGCTCAAAAACCAACAGAGTCAATGACTGACAACTTCCTGGTCCTGTCAAAGTGTTGTTCTTGTGCTACAGTGATGTTGAAAGGTCAAAGTGTTACCTCAGGTTTCCATTTAAAAATCACTTCCTGTGACTGCACAGTTTCCTGGTTTTCTGTTTCTCGTTTTTGTTCAGTTTACATTATAAACACCTTTTATTTACCACGGCCGAGCGGCTCTGAAAAGGAAAATAAAAGTAAAAATGAACTGATTCACTTTGTTTTTAGGACCTTTAGTTTAGCTCTTCAATTTGTCCTTTGTTGATTCAGTCTTGGCTGAACAAATCAATATGAAAACACAGAGCAGGCGTTTTTCTGGGAATATATTTTAGGATAGATTCTACTGGATTACTGTAACTTTGCAGTATTTTGTAGGTTTTACGCTACAACCAAATCCACACAGTCTCTTGCATATCTGTCTGTACTCAAACCAGGGGCGATTTTTTGATCAGATATAATCTCATAAATTATATCTGATCAGCTGGTTTCAGTACTTTATGGCCTGAAGTGAGTTATGAAACAACCAGCTGGTTATGTTGTTTCTCAACGACTTGATTACAAATACACAAAGATGGGCTCTGCTTGATTTGTGCTTGGAAGTGAAATCATGGGGTTTTAGTGAAGCCAAGTACATTATGTTTACAGTATAACACTGCCTGTAATTACTGTAACAATTCATTACTGTTGCTTTCTCTTTATTTTACTGTTGAGATATTATTTTTAGCTGGTGAAATGTCAGAATAATTAAAACTAAAACACAGTCAACTGGTTTCCGTCACAATTTTTAAGTACAAACTAGATGGATGGACAAATTGAAGAATGGTTGGATGGAGAGATGAATGGTCAGACCAAAGGATGGATGGACAGACGGACCAAACATCTCCTTGGTTTTTGAGGCTCTCTGGGCAGAACTTTAGTTTTTTCGTCTCCCGTTCAGAACGTTTTTGCCAGTTTGCACAGAGACACAACAATAAATTATTTCCATTTTGTTCATCTTGCCTAAAACAATCCAGAACCAGAACCAGTCCCATTCTGCCACATCGGCTGGGAGGGTCGTTTGCGGTAAACTTGCTGAATCACCATGAGCTAGCTCTTTATTTTAATCCGGTTGTTGTCAGCGTTTTATTGTTCGGTCTTGGATCTGGCGTCTTTATTTTGGACCCGTCGCTCCGGGCTGAAAGTACCATCAGACGGTAGCCTCTGTGTTTGCTCTCAGGGTGTGGCAGCGCTGTGGCTGCTGCGCGGCGCTTTTTATAGCAGCAGGGGGAAACTCATGCAGCATCACAGGAATATCATACGCTTCTGTGAGGCTGTTTATTAAATATTCTGTCTCCAGTTCTAGACGTCTGGGGGCAAAATGTGAGTTTGTTTCTTTTTTTGGAGCCGCATTACTGGCTTTTAAAAAAAGGAACAATCCAAACTTTACAAGATATTTTAACTCCCTCAGATGTCAGGAAGCCCTAAAGCTGTTGCTGAGGAAACAGACAAATTGTAGCAAAGACGTTTAAATACACCAAATGATAAAATGAAATATGTTTTATAAGAAACTGAACCTCTATTTGAATCTTGGGAAAGCTGTTTTTATTTTCAGACTTGTATAAAGCTTGTTACAATAATCAATAAATCAATTAACCGCATGATAAATTAAGACGTTCTCATTAATCTCCATTTGCATGGTTTATTGTTTTTCTTTTTATACCAAAAACTGGATGACAAAACTCTTCAGGTTTTTTTTAAGGATAATTTAGTTTACAGAGACTCCATAATTCATTTTATTTGTGATTTTCTATATCTATTTAAAATGTTAAGTGTTAAATGTTTGTTATAATTTAAAGTTTATTTATCTTTGAGAATATGTTCTTGCATTATTATGCCTTTATTACCACTATATTACCTGGAAATGGTCTCAAAATTTTCATTTATCGCAATAACTTCTGTCTGTCGTTGATAAATTATATATTAAAATAAATTCTATAACTTAAATGAGGGAGAAGAGACAGAACTAAAACCTCTCCATCAAGCCGTGTGTAAAGATTTTCTTAAACTGAGGAGGAAGCCCGAGTCTTAAAGCTGACCTCTGAGCTTTGACCTGAATCCAGTGGAGCTTTCTGCTGATTCTCGTGTGTGAATAAACCAGGAGCTCTGCTGGCAGAAACATGGAGGAAACTTCCACCACAGCTGCAGAATGCACCGATTCCAGACGCAGAATGCACCGATTCCAGCTGCAGAATGCACCGATTCCAGACGCAGAATGCACCGATTCCAGCTGCAGAATGCACTGATTCCAGACGCAGATCGCACCGAGCGAATCGGCAGACTAAATGAATCCTCAACACTGCATATGTGAGCTTTATTGAGCTCATAGTTGGATTTCCAGAAGGTTTTTTTTTTCCTTCTGCAGGTGGATTTTAATCTGCAGGTTTGCTTCTGATAGACAGCGACTTAAAATAAGAGACCAGAGTAAAGGGTGTTTATTTCTAACCTGTTTATTTTCATTTTGAATGTAGAAAAAATACGTACATAAATAAAAAAATAATAATAATATTTTCCTCACTGTCTGAAGTTAAGTCAGGCTAAACTTATTTTGTTAGGTTGGTTAGGGTGAACAAAATTATTTCTGTTTGTTAAATTCCAGACTAGACAGAAAAATTATTTCAGATTTACTTATTAATATCTTTAAAATCAAAAGTTTCATACATTTTCTCACCATTTGTTGCATTTTAACCGTACACTGCAAAAACACAAAATGATACCAAGTATTTTTGCTCTGCTTTATCGTTTCAGCACCTTAATACACTTGAAATAAGATAAATCTAACTTATAATAAATAAAATCAGTTGTTTTAAGTAAATAACTCCTTAATTTTTAAAATGGTACTAGTTCTACTGGCAGATTATTTCACTTATAAGACATTTTTTTTATTCAATAATAATCTGTTTCATCAATATTAAGGAATTATTTACTCAAAACCAGCTCCTATTTCTTGCTGAAAACTTTCTTATAAGTTAGTTTCATTCTATCTGTATTCAGATATTTGCACCAGAAACTGGACAAAAATACTTTGTAAGATTTTGTGTTTTTGCAGTGCATGACTTGGGTCAAACGTTTTTAGGTTTTCTCACAGAAACTTCACAATAATTCGCTGGCGGTATGCAGTTTGCATCCAGTATCAGTTCTGATAATATCATTTCAAACGAAAACATTCACTTTTATTTCAATTCAACTTAATTTCTCTGCCAGCAGTAATAACACTGTACTTTCTGTTTAGTTGTACAAACTGAATGTTCGTTTATTTTTGAGATAAACGGTTGAGTGTAATAATTAGTTCAGTTAGTCAATAATTAGGCATTTTCACACTTGAGGTGTTTAGTCTATTTAAAACCAACTCTGGCTTGTTTCCGGTTTCGGTTTGTTGAGATGTAAACACAGCAGTCAGACTAAAACAACCATTTGGAATAGATTCAGTGTGAATACAGTCAAACACTGTAAAATAATATCCATCTATTTAACAGTGATAAACAGTAAAATTGAAAGGGAACATCCATAAACTATAAAATAATAAACTGTTGATTTGAGGTGAAGTTGTCGAAAAATAAATCAGTCGGTGAAAACAGTAATTTGTACATTCATTTTATAGGTTGTATTCATGTTCATTTTAGGAAAAACATAATTTTCTTTAAGTTAAAAATTTTCATGATGAGACATCATTTGATCCAGGTGTGTTAAACTAAAACATGCAGCATGTCGGCCCTTGAGGAACGACTCTGGGCACCACTGATTTAAACAAACTTTTAAACAAAGACGATGCGTCTTTTTCTGAAAGCGTAAATCCCTGTGCAAATTTCAAGGTAAATATATTAACGTTATGCATATTCTCTGCTAGAACGGAACATGGCGTCTTCTTCCTGTATTTGCATCTTATAGCTCCGCCCCAAACGCATCTGGCCAATAAGCAGGCTGAGCGTTCTCACGAGGTTTATCATGACCGCCTTTGGTTCACTTGCGAGTTTTCTCTGTGTGAAAGGAAAGTGAAGCGTTGGAAAAAGTTTCCTCATGAAATGATTTGGATCAACGTAAACAAACGCTGGTCATTAAAAGGCCCTTAGAAACTGTTCAGGGTCTCATGTGGAAGATAAAGTGAAACACTTTGACAAAAAACCCTGCAGCTGTTGTTTGGGAAATGAGTATTATTCCTTAGAGATAAGTGGTGTGTGTGTGTGGGTGTGTGTGTGTGTGTGTGTGTGTGTGTGTGTGTGTGTGTGTGTGTGTGCGTGTGTGTGTGTGTGTGGTCGGACAGCTGTGTGTTCAGTTCCTGTTATCTTTAACTGTCACACTTATTTCCTTCTGTGTTTTTATGGGCTTTTTGTGTGACAACTCCGAGTGGTTTGTGCTGGAAAAACTCACATGTTGAAACAAGTCGAAGGTTATGAGAAAAACATTTAGCTTGTTGTTGTTTATGCTCCAAAAATGACACTTTGAAATTAGTTTATAACTTCATAGTTTTAAAAAATTGTGAAGATATATATTCTAGGATGCATTTTTGTAATCAAACATGAAAAATTTTAATAGTTTTGGTGAAATTTTAACAGTAAGAAAATATGCTTTCCTTATTTTGCCCCTTTTTACACTTCAATCGTCAACTTAAACATCAGAGATGTAATAGTTTGTATTACCTCAGAGATAAATTAACAGTGTGTAACGAATGCACAAATAAAAAAGTTACTTGAAAATATGTACACCATAGATAAACACTGAGTTTGCCTGGAAGTGAAACTCAATCTTCATCCCACATTAGGCAAATTCAGGTTCACACAAATGATCAAAAAGCATTAAAAATACATAAGATTTAGATCAATATTATACTACCCAACTAAAATACTGTGTAGTTTTCAGAAATGGCGTATGTACTCAAATCCAAGAGTTGTGCAACTCAGTATGAGGATGATTTCTGTTTCAATTTCTTAATGTGCATTTATGTTTCTGTATTAGAGTATTTATTATATATATTTTTGTATTTATGTCAAACAAAGAAAACAAGTAACCAGAAGGACAAGAGCAAACATGTACATACATAATCAAGAACAAAATAATTAGCTTATCACTATTTTACATGTGAAAAATAAAAGCAGGTGTGCAATAACAACAGAAGTATCATTTAAAATAAATAAAATAGATTATTGATTTTGCTGGGATTGGTGATGGTTGTAAAGTGTAACAGCTGCAGGGAGGAAGGATCTATGATAACGCTCCTTTGTGCATTTAGGAAAGCCAGTCTGATCTGCATGCAGGTTGTTTAGATAACATTTCAGCAGAGATTTAATATTTGAACCTGTTTGTTTGTGTTTTTTCTCTTCTCAGAGCTCCCAGATCGATCCAGAGGAACTGTTCACTAAACTGGATCGAATCGGAAAGGGATCCTTTGGAGAGGTGGGTCTGCTTTTCAAACACTCTTCAGGTTTTTATTTTCATTCGTTTCTTTTTATCTTAGTTAATAGTTTTTCCTATTTACATTTCAGTACTTGCCACAGCACTTCCTGCAGTTTTAGTTTTCACCCCTCTTCTCTTCTTTTTCTCCTCCAGGTGTTCAAAGGTATCGACAATCAAACTCAGAAAGTCGTTGCCATCAAGACCATTGACCTGGAGGAGGCAGAAGATGAGATCGAGGACATCCAGCAGGAGATCACGGTGCTCAGCCAGTGCGACAGTCCCTACATCACCAAATACTTCGGCTCCTACCTGAAGGTAATAAAACATCGCTGTGTTTTCCCTCAGCCACGCAGGTTTGAGTCTGAGCTTGAAGGAAATCTGCAGGAGTTACATTGAGCGGCCGGTGATGGAAGTGAGAAAAGCTGCTTGACGGGAAGCAGAGCGGCTGAAGGGAAACATGGAAGGAATGTTTTAGCTCAGATAATGGCTGCTGCTGGTTTCCCCCTCAACACTTGGAACAAACAGAAAAAGTGCTGTTTCTTGTGAAACGGTCGTGAGAACGCTAATCTGGTGAAAGAAGCACCACAATCTGCTGAAAAGAAAGAGACAGAAATTAAAATATTTCATATGGAGCCCAAAGGAGGAAGAGGGGAGACATTTCTGCACTCCTGAAGTGTTTGAAAGAAAACCATAAGACTTGCAGTAGAAGCGCTCATATTCTCTCAGAGCAGACGCCTCTTGCAATGTTTTGATGCATAAATTATTTCTGTAGAGTGAAATGTGTATGAACAGCAGCATTTTGTTTGGGAAAAATCAGTCAAATTTTAAAAAGCGTGCACACTCTGTCAGTTGAGAATTCCCCCATTGGATTACATTGAAAACTGAAAAACGGCCGAGAATCTTCATAAAACTTAAACCGTTATTTCAGGAAAATAGTAAGAGATATCAAAAAGCTGAGACATTTAAAGATAGCCAAACGTCTTGTGACTTGTTTCGAAGTTTAAGGGAGTTTCTAGGTTGAAGTATGGGAAAGTAGTAGACTGTTAAAGTAGAAAGCTTTTGCTAAATTTGGAAAAATTCTGAAGATTTTCAATGCATTTCAATAGAACTAAAAATTGCATAAAAGTTAAAATATTACGAAAAGTATAAAAGATGAAATTACCTGGAGATATAGCACATTTTTTAAATAAAAATGTGAACTTTTTGATACAGGAAGTGTTCAAAACAGTTTAAGTTTGAAGAACTGGATAAGCACCGAAACACATATGGAAGATAGATTAATAAGAGAAACACAATCTTATGATGAGAATGGTACAAAATAGAAAACAATCAATGACACCAGAAGTCTGGAAGTTGTCTGTTGTCTAACGCCATTTTTATGTTTTAGAACTTTAATGATGTACAAATTTCATTTTACAAAAGGTCTAATATTGAGCAGGTAAAACAACAACAAAAAAACACAATAAACAAATTTTTGAATTTTGTGACCCACCAGTGGTTTGTTTATATTTGCCAATTTTGGCCTCTGGGGCAAATGGTAGACTCTTGGAAACTGGATTTGATGAATTCTTTTTATGTTACACTTTTTCCTTCCACTCAATTTTCAGTTTATATGCTTGAATACTTTAGCAATAAGCTTTTATGTATTATCTTCCGTGTAGAATGTGCCCGTGACTGTCAACATGGACCGAAGCAAAAATAGCTCTTGGTGTAATTTCTTTAGTTTATTTTTATAAATTACTGAAAAACTGTAAATAACTGATGACATTCTACGTATTTTAGATGAATCAGTACTTATTGAACCTTTTCTGTAACTTCAGGGCAGTAAACTGTGGATCATCATGGAGTATCTTGGTGGAGGTTCAGCCCTGGATTTGGTGAGTCTGCAGACAAACTTCAGACAGAAGAAAAGTAAGGATTTTGAGACAAAACCCTCAGAATTCTCACTTTTTCTCAGAATTCTCACTTTTTGATCTCAGATGATTAAAGTCAGGATTCTGAGAAAGCAGTAATTTTCCTGGAGGGAAAGCAAAGTGGCTTTAAGTCGACACAGTTGATGGTGTTGGACGTTCGGCCATCTTGTCTGTTTGTGTCGGTGCAGCTGAAGGCCGGTCCGTTTGACGAGGCGCAGATTGCCACCATGCTGAAGGAGATCCTGAAGGGACTCGACTACCTTCACTCAGAGAAGAAGATCCACAGAGACATCAAAGGTCTGGATGGAGTTAAACACTTTGACATTTATTAAATATGACACTTCATGGCTAACGGTTCATTGTAGGGGATAAAATGAGATCAGATCAATTGACGCTTTATTAGCTTATTTATTTTTGCAGATGGTGCATAAATACAGCATAAAAACTCAATATGTAAGAAAAATAAAAACAGAAATCCCAAACAGAGAAACAATGAATTATTAAAATGATGGAAAATTAAGTCCAATTCGCCACAAATTAAAGCTAAGTAAAATATGTTTATTTGGTGAAGTTCTTAAGAGATATTTTATCGTTCAGTGACTTGTTTTTAAAGCAGCGTCCAAAATATTTTAAAACGTGATGTATGAGGACTAGGCCTGTCGCAATTATCAATAAATCAATTAATCGCATAATAAATTAAAACAAAGTTTATAATTTCCGTTTTGATCATTTATTGTTTTTCGCCCAAAAACTGGATTACAAAAGTCTCAACAAGCCCATTTTCTGAAGGACATTTTTTTATTACAGAGACTTAGTTAATAATTAATTTTATTTGTTGTTTTGTTTATGTTAGATATTTAAAATGTCTTCTAGTTCCAGTGTTGGATGTTCATTAGAATTAAAATTTTATTGATCTTTAAGAATGTGTTCTTTTATTATTGTATTAGCATTGTATTACTTAAAAATGGTGTCAAAACAACAATATTATTGTTTATCGCGATAACTTCTGGGAATTTGTTACCGTGACACTTCTTATTGGATTTCCAAAATTGGGTTTAGTCCTTGTTGACAGTTACATGCACTGCACTGGCTTTCAGATTTTACTTGCAGAATGGCTTTTCCCAGTTTTTTGTTGACACTTTATTGCAAACATTTGAAAAGTTTACTCAGAGAACCTCCATGTTGAAGTAAGTTTTGATTTAAAAAAAACCTGACTGACGTTTCTCTGCAGCTGCCAACGTCTTGCTGTCCGAACACGGCGAGGTGAAGCTGGCCGACTTCGGCGTGGCCGGCCAGCTGACCGACACGCAGATCAAGAGGGAAACGTTTGTGGGAACGCCGTTCTGGATGGCGCCGGAGGTCATCCAGCAGTCCGCGTACAACTCAAAGGTCAGACACCGAAACCTTCATCGTCTCAGGAGTGTTGCGTTTGTTTTCATTTTTTGGGGGAATACTTTATTTGAAGGCTTGTGCATAAGACTGACATGAAACTGTCATAAACATGAAGGAGTCTTTGTAAATGTTTGACTGTGGTTATGAAATATCATTTGGTAAGTAATGATACTTTTAATGCAAATTGTGTCATTATTTACTTAATAATGCAAAGTTCACACTTTTAATGCAACTTTTAACACAACTTTGCTTTAAAGGTGTTATTATTTACCAAATGACAACAGATGGCAACAGTCATGAACATTCATGCAGACTCCTTGCAGTTCATGACAGTTTATGTCAGACTTATGCAGACCCCTTCAAATGAAGTGTTTTTAAGTAAAGTAAATGAAATCCAATCTTACTGCTGGGAAACAAAATATCGTAGCAGTGCCTCCAGTATTCATTAGTTTCAGCAGAAGGCCATTTGCTTAACTTCTGTCTGAAATAAGAAGCTGATTGTTCGCCTCACACTGTCACCTTGTTAACTTTTTGCACCGACCAGGAAGTTCATTTGAATCTGTGACGCAGCGTTTCATCTGTTCCGCCCAAACAGAGTCGAGTTTTTGAGCTTTTTCTTTTCTCTTTTTTTTTTCCAGGTGTGCCCTATACATAAACTTCGTCTTTGAGGGCGTTTCCTATTTTCTTTTTCACTTAGTTTGCTTGTTGCCGTGGTAACTGCTGGCATGCGAATCGGCTGCAGTGTGCAGTTCCCTGAGGACGTTTTGCATTATTTCCGAAGCGTTTGCAGTTTTATTTGCATATGGTTGAAAGTACTGACCCCCCAGTCCAAATGCTTCGTCCTTTGACCTCTACACCCCCCCCTCCACAAAGAGGTTCCCTTTTTCACTGGGATTCCCTTGCAGCCTCTGAATCCTGCTGACTCAAACATTTTCACAGCAGTAGGTTCATCCCAGGATGAAATGCAGCAACTGGCTTCAAACAATCTGGTTCTGCTGAATAGCAGGGTAAATATTGGTTTAATAATGACATTACAAAGCAGGATGACGTCTGCAGAGGGTGTGTCAAACCAGGCAAAGCCACCTGTGTGTGTGTGTTTGCGAGTGTGTGTGTGTGTGTGTGGATAATCATCTCCTGCTGTCTGTGTGTTTTCTGTGCCTAACCTGATGTCTGAAGTGGTGTTGCTTGAAAAACAATTGGAGTCCAACACATGTCTAGATGATAAATGTCATGTGTTTTTCAAAATATAAGTTAATAAAACTTACCGAAGATGAAGATAGAAGATAGAAATCACATTTATTGTCAGGAAAACGTTATTTGCCACATTTGTGTTTCTGATTGGCTGCCAGTTAAATTTGCAAGTTGTTTTGCTCCTTAAGCTGGAAATGGAAAAAGACTGAAGGAGGATTCTGCTGCAAAAAAACCTAAACTGTGGAGATTAAATCAAATTTGCTGGGTTTAATGTAAAAATAGTACATATTTTTTATTTTTATCATAAAAAGGGACTGTGTGGTAATTGTATCTGATAACGTATTACCACATCAGTATAATAGATTTTTCACATTGCCAACTAAAGTCAGAAGGTGCAATTAAAAATGTGTGCTAAATGAGTGTAATATTTTTTTAATAATGAATAAAAGTTAATAAAACAATTCTAAAATTCAATATAAGTTTTTACATATTTTGTAGTCTGAGTTTATGAAAGACATTGAAGATGATGTCATAGTTTAGGAACCTCTGGTATTTTGTTGCTCTTACGTTTTAAGATAATTGTAGTTTAAAGACGGGGTAAGCGTAGTTTAATATCTGAACAAACTTTTCTGATTTTTTTTGCCAGACTCATCCAATTTTCCAAATCTTTTTTACTATTTATTTTTTTGTTGTTGTTGTACTTATGCTGTATTTCTTCCCAAAGCACAAAGAGACAAACTGCAACGTGCTGAAATACCAGGTAGTTTGGCAATACGCTGTAAAACTTGAGCTGTCAGAACAAGTTGACAGAAGGAGCAAAACTCTTTCTGCTCAGACTTAACTTTCTGTGCATGCAAGAAGCTTCATCCTGTGTCAGAGTTGCAGTTTTATGCTAAGGCAAAATAACAAAAATAATCCTGAGTGAATTGGCACCTGTTGAGGTCATGGACTTCAAGGTTCAAACATTCAAAGATGTTTTTTTAATGCCATGGTTGTAAAATGTGCTTTCTATCATCTAAACCAGTCTCCTTGGTCGACCTTGAGGCATTTTTATCCACACAACTGCTGTTTACCAGATATTTTATGTTTTTCCAGACTATTTTCTGTAAATTAAAGCGATATTTTTATGCAACAATCCCAGTATTTTGCTTAACTTTGCTTTCCTAATGCTCTAGAGGTGTCTGGAGGTCCAGTAAGTCAGCTGATTTCCTGCTTGAGGGTTGTTGTTGTTGACATACCTGATTGAAATTCAGGCTGCTTCATTAAAGTCAAAGTACAGAGTTGGTTGTGAAAGTTGGTTTTGGGATTTCATTTGGCTGGTGCTAACTCTCTTATTGTTATTTTCTTACACTCTGAAGGGAAAAATAGCGACATGAGAACGCTAGTCATAAAACATTTATAACACCAGATGTTTTGCAAATAAAAAATGGCTTGTGGCTTTTTTTCCCCTACAGCTTTGAGGGGGTTTTTCTGCTCAGTATGAAGCTGGAGGAAGAATGTAATGTTTAGTTTAGCATTAACTTAATATTGTTTTTCATCCAAACGCTCACTAATTATTAGGTAATTATTAGCAAACTGTTTGGTTTCTGGTCTGTCTGGTTCTCAGCTGCTTTCAACCATAATCTCAACGAAAAAAAAATGCGTTCATGTCCTGACAGAAAAAAACAGAAGTATTTTCTGAAGGTGTTTAAATAGTAGTTTTTGTCTAATTCAGTTAGTTTTAGCTTTTAGAAAGTGTTTGGTAGCTTTTATTAGTTAAATATCTTATTGTTTTTGTTAGTTATGGTAGTAGTTTTAGTTTTTTCATACTTTGGTCAATTTTTAGAATTCAAAAAATTGAAGTATTGTGATTAAGTTTAATAAATACTCAACACTTTAAAAATATATTAAATTATTGTTGAACAGAAACTCATTCTGGTTTGCTCTCCAAACTTTTGCTGCCGCCGTTTTGTGAGTGTAGAGTATGGCGCGCCGTAATTTGCCAACAGCTGATGTTAAATGCTTGTGTGAGTAAAAAATCTATTTCACAAGTTTGAAAGGCTAATAAATGAATGAATACAAAAACAACTGAACTACATCTATAAAATCAATATTTTTTAGTGATATAAATGCTCAATATATTCCTGATTATAGTTTTTCTGCATTAATTAACGTTTTTTTTTTTTATTTCAGTTAATGAAAATATTTCTCAGTCTTTGTTATTTTGTTAGTTTTAACTAGTTTTAACCGGGTTTGGACATGTTTGATGTTCCATACGACACGGCGCCATATGGTGGGCGTGTTGGGTCGTAACAGAGCCGACAGACGGTTGAATCAGACAGTAACCGAGCGACCTGCGGTAACGTGACCCAGGATCAGTTCGATGGTGTGTGTGTTGGTGTGTGTGATGGTGTGTGTGTTGGTGTGTGTTTCTCACCTGCTGTCGAAGCAAGACGAGAAGGCATGAAATCTAAGAAGTAAATGCTGCAGTTACTTTTTTTATTTTTACAGGAGTGGACGTGTGTTTGTGCTGTAATTAAGTTTTGCATTTGGTGAACCGGTTATGGTTCCTGTTCAGCATCAAAGTATGAAATTTATTTTTAATTTGGAAAAAGACTTGAAGAGCATAGAAACAGATTTTGCATTTCCTGTAATCATTTCCTTGTTTGTTGTCCTTCCTTCTTTTCTTCCTTCCTTCCTTCCTTTCTTTCTCTTGTTCTTTCTTTCTTTCTTTCTTCTTATTGTCAATTTTTAGTTGTTTTCCTTTCATCTCCCTTTCTTCTTCCATTGTGCCATAACTACATCACTGCCTTCCTTTCTTCCTTTCCTTATTGTTTTGCTTCTTTCTTTTCTTCCTTCCTTGTTTTTTTTTTCTTCCTACCTTCTTTCCTACCTCATTATGCTCATTTTTTGCTTCCTTTCTTTCTCTCTTTTGGCTCTTCCTTCCTTCCAGTTAATATTTTTTACAGATTACTTCTTTAAAAGCCTCCTGCTGTACAAATATTTGCCATAAATTTAGAGTTTTAGATTTTAAGTTTTTTCTTTGTGAACTCTGAATGGAGCATCGTGGTGTAACAAACCGAACTCTGCGTCTCCCTGCAGGCGGACATTTGGTCTCTGGGCATCACCGCCATCGAACTCGCCAAAGGAGAGCCTCCGAACTCCGACATGCATCCCATGAGAGTTCTCTTCCACATCCCCAAATCTCCTCCTCCGACTCTGACCGGAGATTTCTCAAAGAGCTTCAAAGACTTCACAGAGTCCTGCCTCAACAAGGACCCGTCCTTCGTAAGTCACAAACACTTAATATTTACAAACGTTTTGCTTCTTATCAGCGTTTAAGGTCAAATATTAGAATGGAACAAAATAGATTCAGTGGCAATGCTAGGAGTATTTTACAGCAAATAATTAGCTGGAAATAAAATCATAAGTTAACTTACTGAAGTCAGTGCTTTAAGTATAATAAAAAAACATTGTATTCATATATGTGTTTATTAAATATAACAGGATATCAAAGTCATGCTAAGAAAATTAAAACTAATAATGTTATAAAAAATAATCATAAAACTACCAGAAAAGTCAGAATGACAAGATGAAGTAATAAAATTGCCAGATTTTGTTTTACCTTAGTAAAGTCATAATATTATTAGAAAAGTCATAAAAATATGAGAGTAAAGTTATAATATTACAAGAACATAGTCTTACAAAAATTTAATCATAATATTGTGGGTGTAAAGTCATAGTATTAGTAAAATTTGTAATATAAGAATAAACTCATAAAAGAATGAAGTTTAAATAATATCAAAATAAAGTAATATCATTAATCCTGTAATATTAAGACTTGTCTTGTAGTTTTTTGACTATTCTCATAATTGTATTTTTTTCATAATTTTGTTATTATTGTCCTAATACTCTTTCGTAATTAAAATATACAGATGTGTGAGTAAATGATGTACAATATGAAAACTTTCAGTGAACAGTTAAGGTAAATGGTTTTTTTTTATTTTGCATTTACTGATAATGGCACAGCTTCCTTCTTTTGTGTAATTTGAGTTGAAATCTGCTGCCATCTAGTGGTTTAAACATGTAATATCTCCTTTATAATCCTCAAAAAAGCCTGATAAATGAGTTTATCTTGTCCTTCGTAGTCATAAAATGAAAGAAATTTGATATTTTTTTTGGTTTTATTTGTACTTTTTTCTCTCTAAATTGAAGCAAAGCTTTTATCAGAGTTTGCTGTTTGCCCACGCAGCGTCCCACAGCCAAAGAGCTGCTTAAACACAAGTTCATCGTCAAACACTGCAAGAAGACGTCCTACCTCAGCGAGCTGATCGACAGGCACAGGCGGTGGAGGGAGGAGGGACACAGCGACAGCAGCTCCGACGACTCAGACAGGTGAGCACTGCAGACAGAAACATCACTGCTGCTAAAGCTGCGAGCTGGAGTAACTCAAGAAGAGTTTGTTTGTTTTCTTGTGCAGTGAATCCAGTAATAAGGAGAACAGCGACTCACCTGAGTGGTCGTTCACTACGGTTCGCAAGAAGAAGCCTGAAGGCAGGAAGGTTCTCAACGGAACGGTCAGCTTACTTCACTTTATTCAGCAGTTCACTTTATTGATTTATAAGAAAAAAGAGTTTTCCAATATTTTAAGTTTTAAAAGTCTAAACAGTTCAGTTTTTAGTGGATGAACTGTTCTGCTTTTCTTTTGTTTTCATCTCTGTAGACCCAGGATCAGCTGAGTAAGCCTTCCAGTTTGTCCACACTCATCTCTCCCATCTTCTCTGAGGTTTGTATAAATTCAGTTGGTACAACTTTAAAGCTGGTCTATTTAACTTTTATAAAAAACATATTTTTTTACAGATTTGTTGAAACTGTCTCTATGTCGTAGCGGTATGCTATGAGAGGAATAATTTGAAAAAACCGAACTCCTCTGCTAACTGAAAACAACCAATCAGAGCCAAGAGGCTGGTCTTAGCACTGTTAATCACAATCTTGTGTGATGCTGCTCAACCTCCCATGCTCTCTCTCTTTTCCCCTTTACTACGCTACAGCTAATATGGTCTGTTATGAATGCTAAGGCTGGTTAGCATTGCAACTGATGATGACAGATAAACAGTTTTCCTATTGTTTCTCCACCATTAGCACATTTAGCAGTGAGTACATGATTGATAGCGCTGAGACCTGCATCCTTGCTCTGATTGGTTGGTTTTGGCCAATCAAAAGCAACCAGAAAATCTGACAGGCTTTTTACAGAAAAGCCTGTCAGATTTTCTGTAAATTTCATATTTAAAAACTTATCATGGTTTATATTTCTAATTCTTTTTGGGAAGCTACTTGGAGCTAGCTGAGCTAGGCAGCTTTCTAACCGCTTTGCTGATGTAGCCTCTTGAGCTAGCTAGCAAGCTATATAATGTAGCCAAAATCAAAATTAAACATAATGTTCAGACATTTGTCAGGGTTATGATTTCCAGTTACTTTTGGGAGCTAACTGACACTAGCCAAATAGCTACGTGCTGGCAGTTGTCAAGCTAACTCATATTTTATTTAATGTAGAGAAAGTTAAAAACAGTGACGCCGACAGAATATTTTTGTCTTAGTCCAAATGTAAACACTAAAGTGTCTCTTTTGTCTTGTGCAGTTGAAGCTGCAGCACAAGGAGCACTCTGAGCAACGACAGGCTATCGAAGAGCTGGAGAGAAACATTCAGGTGGCTGAAAAAGTTTGTCCGGGCATCACAGACAGGATGGTCACGCACATCATTGCAAGGTACCAAAATACCTTCATCATTACTTAATAGATTTCCTTATTTATTTATTTTGCTAATTTACTTTCCTTTTCTAGCATCCTGTCTTTTCGCTGTGTTATTCGTGGTTAGTTTGCTCATTTCACAGATTTAGCTTTTTGTTTTGGCTTGTGTGATTAAATTGTCTTCTTCATTTTGTGGTCTGCAGAAGTTTCTCTACCAAACAGGCATTTTTTTATACTCGAGCAACAAAAACCTGGAATTTATTGCCATCTAAACTTTGTTTAAGTATATAAAGTGTTCAAATGTGGTTATGTCACTGCTTAGGAGAAACAATTGGAATCTCTTTAGTTGAAATACTCCAAATTATTAAAACTATAAAATCTTTCTGTTGCAGATATACAACAAACTGATAAACTGATAGATGGATGGATGAGCGGATACATAAAAGGAAATTAGGAAGAGACTGTCTCCCTGTAGGGTGACGCTGCTGGATGATGAAAACAGGAGATTTGCGGTGCGATGTCTCCTCTCTGTACACAAACGTCTCATCACACACTAATAATGTAATATATACACTATGTTTTATATATTTACTGCTGCTGGTGAAGGACATTTCCCCTCTTCCAGTTTAATTTGAAATACAAATATTTTTATTTGATAAAAATATGCAGATTAATGGGGAAAAACACCATGTGCCTTACTTTTTGTTTATATAATTTTCTAGTTTCACTTTTTTAATTGATTTCAGTTTCAACAAAACTAGAAATACAACACAGATGAAGGTTTTTGTCCGTCAGCAGTGGTAGCTTCTGTTTTTGTTTCATGACTTGCTTTAAGTTTGTAAATGTTTGTATGTTTGTTCAGTAGCACTTGAGACAGATTTTATGCCAATAATAAATTTGTTTTGAGTTCTCAGTAAGGTTGTTTAATTATGGTTCCCTAAACTAAAGTTCAGTCAAAGTGAGAATTACCCACAATTACAATCATTTTGTCATTTGAGCTGTTCAAAACGTTCTAGAAAGTAAACTTGCAATTTAATTGTATGAATTTTGAAATCTGTGAATATTATGTCCTTCTTTCCCAGGGAGAATCCATTTTAGAAAACCTATCAGGGTTAAAAATCCAGTCATGTTTGGGAGCTAACAGAAACTAGCTGAGCTAGGCAGCTAGCGACATGCTAGCCAGCTAATGTAGCCTCTCAAGCTAACTGGTAAATCAGCAAATTCAGGCATGTTTGAAAATATTCTAAAACATTATCGTTTAATTTTATTTGGCCACTTGGATCCTATTGTTTACAGCAGAAACTGTCCAAAAATAAAAGAACAAAACCAAAGTTGTTAAAAGAAAAATACACAAAAAGAAACAAAGCTAATTCTTCAAAAAATGTCAAACTTTTTGCAAGTTTTATGTCCAGGGACATCTTATTTAAAAAACTTATTAGGGTTAAAAATCCAGTTGTTTTGGGAGCCAACAGAAACTAGCCGAGCTAGGCAGCTAGTGGCTTGCTAACCAGTTTGCTAGATTAGCCTCTCAAGCTAACTAGTAAATATGGTATTGTAAATAAAGTAAAAATAAGCAGGTAAAACTTCCAACTGGTTTTTCTTTTGTTTTTGTGTTGTTTTTTTGTTTGCGCTTGAGATTTTAAAATAATTATTTTGCTGTAAAACTTTCTCTGTTTTGTTATTCGGCAAGTTATTCAGAAAGAAACATCTTCCATAGTCGTGGAAAGTTAGACTTTCGTTATGGACAGAGTTTGGATCTGTAGACAAATATTGTCAGAAAGTTATATTTTTAAGAAGCTTCTGTTAAATATCGTCGTGGCCTTCTATGTTCCAAAACCAAAAATTCCAACACAGGCCGTGGTTGATAACAGGTGGTTTGATTTGCACGCACTTCTGACTTGATTGTTTTGCAAAGATATATATTCTTTATGACCGGAGTCATGATTTCTTTTAGTCAAAGATATTTACTAAAAATGTCTTACAACTTAGTTGAAAACAAAACTAATCTTAATTTGATGTTTGAAGCTCAAAAAAGTGGTCAAAAAATAATTTACAAAACCTCCCGTCAACACACCAGACATTTGCCAAACAATAGACCTTCACCAAGCACCCGGTGTGTTCTTAATTATGCAAATTAATGGGAGGGTCTAACAATTAACGTAATCTAAACAATTCCAAATATGAAAATTATTTAGAAATTTTAGTTCTAAACTAACTTAAATATATGTAGTCTAACTGCCCAAAGAAGAAAACTAAATTGGTAGAAATTACAATCCACAAAATTTTGCATAACTGGCCACAACAAATATTATTTGTTTCCATCGCCTCAAGAGAATCCTGGGAACTGTAATTAAACAAATTACTGACTGTTTGTACCAAAGACACTATGAGATTTGGTCTCTGTAAATTTGTTTTGTATTATATATCTTAAGGGATTTAACAAAGTGTGTTAAAGGGGGAAATGTAAAATTACAGATGTAAGATTTTACAGTAACAGACTTTTTTTGTAGCAGGACTTTAGAGTTTTATGAATAAATATTTAAGCTTGATTGAAAAAAATACCTTTCACCTCTTTTTATTTTAAAGGTTTATCAACTGTCTTGACTGTCTTAAAACCATTGATTGGTTTTTACTTTTTATGTTTTAAGATCACTGACAGAATTTTGGATTCATGAAAGTCAAATTTACATGAATCCAAAATGTAATATAATTTACAACCACGGTTATTTTTATAACCAGTAGGCTTCCATGTTTGGGACACATAAATTATGTTTTAAAAAATACCACTCATATTTGTGTATTCAACATTATTTTGGGGTCACAGTAATGATTTTAATGAAAAAATAATTATTCACTTGGAGTTTTAAAAATTACCCTCATCTCTTATTCCTCTATTAAACTTGGTTATTAGATGTTATTTATGTCTCTGAGACAGAAAGTCCAAATAAAAAAAGTTCCCTAAAACCTAGGGGAATATCCACTTTTTGTAAAGACAAAAAGAATGGCCTCTTTGTTTAATTTGCATTTTGCATATTTAATTTATTGCCAAGCAAATTTAAAAAAATTAAATTATTTTTATGTTTTAAAACAATATGCCCACCCAAATAGTTTCAACTTTGGGATTCTGCCTCATATTACAAAAACCATTGGTTTAATACACGGAGAGCAATACTGTGAAATTTACCAGCCTGAAGAGAAAAAAACGTAACTGCAGCAACCATCAAGGATTTCTTCTTGTTGACTGTTGCAGCATAAATACTTAACTTTAATCTGTCTCCAGATTCTCATTTTATATTTTTATAAACTGACATTAGATACCTTGATCTTGAAAATTGTTAACTTCTTTAATCAGCTACAAACCACTAGACCACTGGTAGAACCCAGATTCATCACAACTGTAATCAACATTGATGTGAACAAAGGAAAAAAACAGTCAAAACTCGAGCCTTTACTTAATTATTAAATATATTGAATCGAACAATTACTAAACATCAGTCGTTTCTAAGTGTCACTAAACAAGGCAACGATGCATTTTGTTTCCACCTTAACATTTATCACATTTATTAGCTGCGTTTCCATTACAAATGAGCGCAAATCTTTGTCTACGTTCCACTAATGTCAAAATCACGCGTGAATACGCTAGTTCACGCGATAAGTAATTAAAAATCATGGCAGTTACGGATGTAAACAGTTAAATGAGATATTCGTAATCCAGCCGTGGTGATAGCGTTAGCATCTTATCCAGACGGTGGAGCGGCAGATGGAGTCGGCTAAAAGTTGTCCCCAAAATAACAAACTACAAACCACGAATAATAATGCTTCCTGGGCACAGGTGGGTAGAGTAGCCAAAAATTATACTCAAGTAAGAGAAGCGCTGCTTCGTATTTTTACTCGGGTAAAAGTGAAAAGTAGCTTTCCAAACAAATTCTTAAAGGGTAAAAAAAAAATAAAAAATGGTGAAAGTACTCAAGTACTGAGTAACTGATCATATTATCAATCATTTAATATTTAAAAATTATATCAACAGACGGACTAAAATATACAGGTAAGTGGAATTTTTGATAAATTAAGGACCAAATTGACAATATTTCATTTAAGTAATAAAAGAAAATCGGGAATTTTTTTTTTTTCCAAATCGGTTTCTTTCAATAAAAAAACATGAAACTTTAATAAACCTGCAGGTGTGTTTCTGTGTCTGGTGAATTTTTAAGACATGTAATAATTAAATGACTCAAGTAACAGTACAGCATAGTAAAAATAGTCCTAAAAGTACTTTTTTCAAAAAAGTTACTCAAGTAAATGTAACTAGTTACTACCCAACTCTGCCTGCCGTCGTCTTTGTCATTTCTGCCAGTAGTAACATTAAGCTGTTGATCATTTGACTCGTGATGTGAAAAAAGTGTTTTGATTTAAACCACCTCAGCCTACCGCAAAAAACCTTTTATTGAAAATTGTGAGTTTTTTAAAATTTGAATGTTTCCATTAAGCAAATTTATTTTCATAACTTGAATTTGCACATTTCCATGGTTAATGGAAACGCAGCTAGTATCTTCTCTACATCCACAGTTGATGTGTGTTAAAATACAACCTGCAGGGTGAGACTTTGATCATATCTTTCTCTCGTTTCAGAGAGAGACTTGCGTGACTTTTTTTGCCTTCTGTCCTTCGCTGGTCTCTTTCTTGTCCTGTTGAACTTCAACCTTAGATTCTTTTTTAGCAACACCCTCTTCCTCCTCCTCATCCTCCTCATCCAGCTGAAGACTTCCGGAGGAAAACCTCATCCTGGCCAACCCGGCGGACCCCACCATCTTCCCCAGATGATGAGGTGGGCAGTAGTACGGGTAGAAAACCTCTGGATCAGAGTCACTGTAGCTTCCTGTGGCACCGCCGATCATGCACATGGAGGCGGGCCGATCAGGCAGCGGCGAAGAGTTGAGCGGGAGGTAAGTGGGTCTGGAGGGCCGTGTAAGGTGAGGATAGTAACCCAGGGGTCTGAACTCGGAAGCGGGATTAAAGGCCGGGTTTGCGCTCCTGGATAGATGAAACTTAACATCCGGTTGGCTGGCAACGCGGCGAGGTAACCCTGGCAAGAAGTTGGAGTCGTCACTGTAATGCCCCGCCTCCGTGTGTCCAACACCCAATAGCCTCCCTCCATTGCTTCCTGTTTGGTAGACCCGTGCCAATCCAAGACCCCCTGATCCACAAGGGCGAAAGTTCCTCCTAATTGGCGATACTGATGGCGAATCGTGGGCAAAGGGGTAGAAAGCTGGCCGCGAGACCCCCGCGTCCATTGGCATATAGTCTCGCCTCGCTACATGCGGGAAACGCTCCAGTGAGGAAATGGTGACATAGTCGGACAAGTAGTGGTGTCGGTTTAGAGGCGAGGGCGGAACGAAGGGAAACGAAGGGAGAACGGGGTGGTACTGGTAGGCGGGGGAGTTTGGGTAGAGGAGAACCAGCTGCTGAGCAGCGTCTGGGTGTGGCTGCGGGTTGGGCCGGCGTCGTGAGCGGTTGGCGTACACCCCCGCTAGCCTTTGAGCTTGTCGATGTGCCCTCGTCTCCTCCATTAAAGACATGGACGACGATCTGAACTTCGGCGAAGGAGTCGACTGGTGGAGCGACGGAGAGAGCGGGGTGACTTGAGCGAGAGTGTGTGGCCTCTGATTGACCTCGCCAGATGATTGGCTGCGTTTAGCCCCTCCCTCGCTGAGGTTGGCGTTATTTAGGCCTCGCCGGCGTACGTCCATTTCATCGTTACTGTGAACCGCCAGAGCACGACGGGTCCGAGGAAATGGGCGGGACTGTTCGTATACCTGGAGAGGCAAAACACAACTTAACTGAGCTGAATACTCACTTATTAGTTATTCTAAGTAATTTTTAAAATTAGGGAAAAAATACTAGTTCTATTGGCAGATTATTTCACTTTCAACAAGGCAAATAATCTAATGCCACTAGAACTATTTCATCAATGTTTAGGATTTACTGACCTAAAAGAAGTTCCTAAATCTTGCTAAAAAGTTACTTATCAGTCAGTTTTGTGTTATTTCAAGGGTGCTAAAACATAATCACTAGAAACTAGACCAAAAATAAATTGGTGATGTCTACATTCTCCTTCTGCGCATGCGAGATGCACAGAAGTCGGATTCATGTCGCATTTAATAAGTAGCATGAACAACCACACAAAAACCAAAAAATTAATGAAGCATCAAGACCTCCTGTGTGAGCGTAGCTTGTCTTTTATTTCTTTAACTTTTTCTTTTTGTTTATCATTTTACCGCTAAGGTTGCTGCTTGTCTTATAAAATTGTGATGTAATAAAGATCAAAATCAGGTCACCTCTTTGGAAACTTCAGTGAGGAGATCCGGAGAAGATCGACACTGTCTGGGGTCGTAGTCCGACTGACCGTGGGTTCTGGACATTCAACAACAACAACAACAAAAAAGATTTTAGGTTTAGTGATTTTTTATTTTTTTTAATCCCTTTTTCTTCACTATTATATAAAATGCTGAGCAAAAATACTCCGCAATAACATTAATTTCTTTTATAAATCTGATTTTTTAAGTTACTATACAAATGTACATCTTACTTTTGAGGAAAACTCATGTAAATATATGATATTTATAGTTTTTTCTGATTGATTTTCACCTTTCAAAGCGTGATGGTTTCTTTTCTCCGGATCCCATACATTCCAGCAGCTGCTTCTGGGTTCTCCCACTGACGCGTAGCAAAAAAAATGCTTTAATTAGTCATTATCAGTTACACAAGTACCTCAGATGTAGTTCACTATTTCAATAACCTTACATTAAACTCTTCTGTGACCCCGGTTATTTTGTTTGTTTAACTTTAACTGGGTTGATCCAGATACATGAGACATGGTCAGAGTATATATATGTATTTTGTTTAATTGTAAATTCTTTTGATTTTCTTCATAACTTTTATCTGTTTCTTAATCTAAATGAGTAAATCTGTGACCCTTCAACATTTCTTCTGCAATTTCAGAATATTTCTGAATATTGTTTCATTGTAATCTGTCTTTAATATTTGATTGTTTTTGATTCCTTAATTCTGCGATCACATTAATTTGATTTCATACTGTTTTCCACTAGGTGGCGCTATTTGTGCATGCACTGTAAATGTACCAATTCACCACAGAGATGCACTGTGAAAACACAAAATGTTACCAAGAATTTTTTTAAACTAGTTTCTCATTCAAATATCTTAGTTCACTCAAAATAAGGCAAAACTAACTTAAAAGCAACTTTTCAGCAAGTTATATGAGCTTGTTTAAGTCAAGAATTCTTAAATATAGATTAAAAATAAGTACTACTTTCACTGGCAGCCTGTTCTACTTATACTGGGAAAAGTGGAAAAGACTGGAGTTATAACTGGATTTATGAATGTTCACTTATAACTAAATTTATAAGTGAAAATTTACCAGTGGAATATTTTAATGTATTCAAGAATTATTGACTAAAACACAGCTGAAATATCTTGTTGAAGAGTTAATTTTAAGTTAGTTTTATCTTATTTCAAGTGTACTAAGATACATGAATGAGAAACTAGATAAAAATACATGGTAAGATTTTATAATTTTGTAATGTTGATTAAAGAGAAAAACAATCTTAAAAATAGAATTTTTTGTTTCCAAGGGATCAAAAAGGTTAAATTATGAATACGTAATTTAACCTTACGTTAAATTACGTATTCATAATTTGGTGGCATCAGTATAACACTGATGCCACCAATCTATAATCTGACAGGAAGTCCAGTTGAGTTCTGTTCAAACATTTAGGATTAACTGGATTCATGATTGCATGGTTTAAACAATTTAAATTGGTGTAAACCGATTTTAATGGTTTAAATTGGTGTAGACCGATTTTAATGGTTTAAATTGGTGTAAACCAATTTTAATGGTTTAAATTGGTGTAAACCAATTTTAATGGTTTAAATTGGTGTAAACCAATGTTAATGGTTTATATTGGTGTAAACCAATGTTAATGGTTTAAATTGGTGTGAACCAATTTTAATGGTTTAAATTGGTGTAGACCAATTTTAATGGTTTAAATTGGTGTACCTGTATCTGAATCTGGAGCCTTTGCAGGACAGCAGGGTTTTATGAATGGGCTTCGGTTCCTCTGCCAGCTTGAAGAAAGCGTGATACTCCACACACATCTTCCAGAAGGATTTACAAACATCACGACTCGCCATGGCGAACTCCAGCGTGTCCTTACATGATGCCTGGATGGACGGAAACATTGCTTAATATTCTGCTTAGGCTGATAAATCAAACATTATACATCTATTTTCCATTGCAATTTTGCTAAATATATTAATTTTGATGCAGCCAAAAAAACTCCTCAATTTGGCACAAAAAACCTGTTGTGTTTCCATTAAGCAAATTTATTTTAATAATTTATAATCTTAATTTAAATACAGCTACTGAATCCAAACAGTTGGCCACCATTGCTCTCTAGAGCTCGTTTCCAACATGCTGTGTCCTCGCGAATTTCAATCTGTGGTCTACATATCTAACGCATCACTTTCACATAGGAACATTTTTAGAGATTAGCATAATGTTCAGCTCTTCCTGAATACAATCATGACCTGATAAGTACTAGAAAAATTAAACACACAGAAAGTTCTCACCCCAACTTTATCGTAAAGTTTAATGAGGAAATGTTTGCGTTTGAAGCTCAGTTTGCGGATCTTTGCCCAGCTGAATGTGTTGATTTTGGTGTTTCCCTGCAAAAGATAAAAGCCAAATATCTCCATAACGACACGACAATTTATTGATAAAAGATGTTTTAATGTCATTTCATGTTTTGTTTTTATCAGAAAATGTGGTTTTCTGCTCAACCAACAGAAAACAGTGCATCATTTTAAAGTGGAAGAAAAAAATATTGAAAATGTTTTAAAAATAAAATCTGAAAAGTGTGGCATGCATTTATATTTGGCCCCTTTTACTTGTACATCCATACTTAAAATACATTACAACCAACTGCCTTCAGATGCACAATAGATTGTAATCTAACAAAATACTAAAAACTTCCAGGAAGAAACTTTTTCAAAATCTTGTGCTTTATTGATAATTATCAAATATTTTACAGACTATATTGACCCGTTTGTGGCACTAAGTAATTCAATCAACTGCTTACTTTGCAAGATATTAAACAATTCTTCTTCATAACGAGATAAAATTATTCCTCCTGGTACACTCCGACTTTATGAAGACTTAGTTTCATTGAATGTTGAAATATTTAGAAAACCGGTAAGAATTTACCTGAAAGACCAGCACTCCAGAGTGTGTGACGGCCAGGTTGATCCTCATTCCCTCCCCGTCGTTGGCGGCGTGCGGCCGGATGCCGTACATATCCAGTTTCCTCGCCACCTCCAGCAGCTGGACGTCCGAGTCTGCTGGAGAGACTCCTCTAAGGACAGGAACAAACAAAAACAGCACACTATATTAGGAATTTAACATTTTTATTTTTAAATAAAAAAAAAAAAAAAAAAGAAATTAAATAGATTTTTTTTTTTTTTTTGCAAATCATTTTAAATTATTATTATTTTTTTTTACATTTTTGGCTAAATGTAAAAAACAGCATTCCTTTGATGAATGATCATTTGTAGCAAAGGATGCATCTGCTGCTAAAAAAAAAACACTTTTAATTTGAAAAGCTCCGCCCTTTATATTTGATTTAGCATCAATACAGTGAAGGGTGGATCTGTTTAGTATTTTTTGGATTAACTGATTAGTAATAGGATAGCAAAACAGGCTTAATTTGAGTTTTTTTTAAGTTTAGTTTTTTTTTTTTACAGAGTTTAATCCAGGTTAAGCTAAAACTATAATACTTTAGGAGTTCTTGGTATAAAAAGAGTTTATTTTAAATGCATAGTTTATATTTTTTGTACAATTTTGGCATAATAACTGCTATGATGGCCTTTTTTGGAGACTGTACATTCTCCAGTTGATTAATCATTTAATCTGATTTATCGTTTCAGGCATAATATCAGTATTATGCATTACCTCTGTTTAGAAATGATTTTGTCCAGGAATATTTGATTTTAAAGTAGATTTATATCCTGTCTCTTTATACCTGTGTCTTTTATGAAGTTTGATTATTTTGTGGTCCAGATACTCCTGGTTAGGGACGTAGTGCTTCATCTCCAGGTGCTGATAATCCAGCTCCACATCACAATCACCTATTTCTGCTGTAAGACAAAGAGACACTCTTCTGTTTTTCTTCATATGCTGACTGAATCTATTCAAAACATGCTCAAATGTACCTTTGGATAAGATTTACTGTGAATAATTAAAGTTTGCTTCAGTTTGTGTTTTTCATACTTACATTGCAGTATGTGTGAGACCAGCAGGGCGGCGCTGTTGTCATTACATGTCAGACTACTGTTGGACAAATCCTGCTTTATCTGTAAGGCAAAAAGATACCTGCGCATACAAAGCAGTTAACCAGGGTGGGAGCTGCATTTTGTATTTGTTCACTGTAAGTGTAGATATTGTTTATAAAATGCCAGCATAAAAGAGATCTCGCACATGTACAGCATATTAACACAATGGAGAGCTAGACATAATCTGACTTGTAGCTACTTAAGAAGGTTGAATTGCTTCTATTGGTCATAATTTTAATTTCCTGTTGATTCAAACTTTACCTGGTAAGGCCTCTCTTTAGTTGCCCAGGGTCCGGTGGGAAGAACTTGACTATAAACCTAAAGAATAAGTCATTGGTGTCTAAGAAATAACAAAAAAGAGAGAGAAAATTTAGTATTTTGCTAAATTTGCTTTTGAAAAAACAAAAAATTGCTAATGCGAACAAAATAAGACAGACATTTCCTAATGTTTTTATTCATAACCATATTGTGTGTGGTAAAAGGCCACTTATTGTAGGACTAGTCAAAGCATCAATCAAAACGCTGTAGCTTAGAAGCTAACTCTGTGGTTATGGCTAGCTAGCTGTATGGAGAACAAAAAAAATACTAAAATTATCAAAAATATTATTCTATTTATTTGTTTACTTATTTGTAACCTTGCACTTGATATTTCTTCCCAGGATTTTGTATAACTGCCAGCATGAAATGACATGCTACAAGCTAGCCACATTGTTAGCATGCTAGTTAGCTACTTTAGAAAAAAAACCTCTTTCTTGTCATATTTACTGTGGAATTTGACTATAAAATTAAGAACAGAAATGCCTTAAAATGTATTTTCTCTAAAACTTCACTTTTAATTTGGTCTTAGCAGAAACTGGATGTCAAGTTCATTTTATGTTCCTGAAGTGCTAAAAATAGCTCTACTGCCCCCAGTGGTCGCAAACATGAAGAGAAAATAACTTACATTTAATCTGTTTGACTAAGGGTTTTAGCAGTTCCAACCAAACCTGCAACAGAAACATATTCAGAGACTCAACAGCATCTAAAATGTTTGTGTTTGTGTTAATTTCTGTTTCTTACATAATGGCCACTGTGGTGTCTGAACTCCAGTCCAAAGTACTCCTTCTCAAGCAGCTTCAGATGTCCACAAACTTTGTTGAAAAAATCTCCACCTAAAACATTTTGCTGTTGAAAGAAGAGCAGAAGTTAAAATGAGTGTTGGAGAGAAGAGGGATTTTTTTTAATCTGGAGATACTCATGGGGCTTTTGATGAAATACACCAGCACTTAATTACTTTAATTATCAGGCCTTAATGCATGATGAGAGTTTCTAAAATTTTTGTAGTACAGTTAATTGACAGAAAATACAGATAGTTTTGTTTTTAAAAACATCATTAATATAAATTTATCAAAGCGATTAATCAAAATTCTTTTGATAAATGGTATAATAAATTGAAAACAGTCTAAATCAATGATAAAAAATTATATTAAGGGGCTAAGATAAATTTAAAATGTTAATGGTGTGATTGTCATTTTAGTTTGTTTTCTGATACTTGTTCTGATTATTTCATTTAATTTGCTTTACTGTTTTGTAGAGAATTATGTCTGTGTGGTTTCTTATGTTTTTCATTTAAAGTGTCTCAAATGTGAGACTACGATGTCTTTAAAATTTTAAATTTAAATTTTAAAATATATTTTTCAGTAATTATTTTGTAATTTTGCCATATTACGTTTTTAACAGTTATCATAATTAATGTTGTGCATTTTGGTTGTGAAGACAACTGTAAGTCAATATTTTGTGCTGATCTGGTTCTTCCAAATTGCTGCAAAATGTATTCTTGTGTAAATGGAGCTTTTAGTTATAAAATTTACTCCAGTTTTATCCTGGATGGCTTTAATTTTTAAAACATCTTTTCAGCCAAAAAATAGACTGTTCACGGTTCAGTTTAACTTTTTTAATGCATTTTTTCTTCTTGTGTTATATCTGCGCATCTATCTTTTGCCTAAGTAAAAGGCCATGTTTGTGCATTGTTCACTTTCTCCAGCAGCACAGGTTTATTTTAGTTTTCTCTGGCTGCATGGTGTTTAACTCTGCAGAGTGGCTCACTGGAAGACCTTCATTAACTTGTCTTGGAAAAGGAGAAGGAAGAGGAAGAGTTGCTGATTATAGAGAGATCAGAGGACAAAGTGATGATTACTGGAAACAAATGACCATCCTCAGAGCAGTTGGTGACAGGAACAACATTACATGAAGTGTAAGACAGGAAATCATCTGTAGAGCGTTTGCTAATCTGTACTCTCAGGTTTTACTCATGTAAAACACTACAATAAAATAGATTTTAACAAATTTCTCCTCAAATCTGCTGCACAGTTTAGATAGGTTGTACAAGCTGTGTAATAATTTTATGCTAATGGAGCTGACATAGATGGACACCTTTTTTTTAAGGATGAGATTTTCAACCAAATTTATATCTTCTTCAATGGGAAAATGGTAGGTGCAATAAAAAGTACTTCCCTTTAGTTAGCCAAGTTTCTTTTGCTTGTTTCTTTTAAACATCCAGTGAAATGTTACCAAAAACAGATTGTGCATGTCCATTTATTAAACTTGGCTAAATGCAGCAAGACCAAACCAGTTTTTTTTTTCTTCTTTTTTTACCATAACTAGTTAGCAGCTAGCTACAATAAAGCACTTTTTTTTTAAAAAGTAGAAAACATAAACTGTTAAGATGCCTCTGTTTATTTGCAGGATGTTTATATAAAGTAGTTTTTACCAATGAAATGTTACTTTAATCATATAAGTGTTCCAGTAACAGGGTAAACAACAGCAACGTAGCGGTTAGCTGGTACGGCTGGCAGCATGCTAGCAAGGCCTGATTGTGATGTTGAGGTGAAGGGCTAGAGCTTAGGGCTGTTTTCCTGATAAGTTATGTCATTTACCAGCCCTTTATCCGTGTGTACAAATGTTTTTATGTTTGGAAAAAAAATTGATTTAACAATAGATTATTTTATTTGTTTTTTATTGGGAATTATCTTACAGACATTTGGATGTTGACATAATTTAGCTTTAACTTTTGCAGTATTTAGTGCCAGTGGAGTATTCAGAACAGGATGCATTATGTTCACTTAATTATCAGTTTAAAAAAAAAAAAAAGATATATGACATGATAAAAAAGATGTTGGGAGCTATAAAGGCAAAATAATTTTTGATATTCTCCAAAAATCTTTACTTATAACAGTTTCCAAAGCAATAAAAAGCTGCCATCCATATGAAAGTTGCCCATACATGTAACATAGCTCTTTACATCAATCTGCCTTTTTTTTCCTTTTCATCCTGTCTGATCATTAATTGTGTTTTTGCCCTGGAGGTTGAAGGATCGGGGTCAGAGGAGAAAACCTGTTTCCTCTCGTCTAACATGCACATTTCTGAGGTAAGCTGATTCTAAGAACCATCTCCGACATCATAAACCTGATTCTGAGCTGAAATTTTAAACAGTTACATTGGAGCTGAGACAAACAAAGACGGGTTACAAACACAACCTATGTTTATCAGTTTATTTTTACTTCATGTCACCCACCCATTCTTCTTCTGCTGTTCGGTCTTCCCTCATCCCTCTCGCCTCCTATTATTAAGACTGTACTGATGTCCCAGAGGTCGTGGTAAATGGAGCTACTTTGCAAACACAGCACTGTGAGCTGCACACTAAAACAGATACACACTCTGAGAATCTGGCCTTAAAACTGCACTGATGTCTCACTGGTTTTAAAAACCATACACACTGGTACTCCTCATCCCCTGACCTGGATCATATTGGCTGGTTGAAAGCCGACCATGCATCAGGTGGCTACAAGAGTACAAGAAGTAATCACTTGATCCCCTTTCTGAATTTCTAATTTTACTCCCTCACAAGCTTTTTTTAAATTTTATTTTTTGCTAATGCTCATCTGGCAGCTCTGCTTTATATAACCTGAATAACCTCATGCTGCGATGCGTATCAGAGCTAAAACCTAAAGGAGTAATGTGGAAGGGAATGCTTAATGTCTGCCGGTACAGTAGATTGTTACCATGGAGATGGAATGCATGCTGTAGGAGCAACATTGCTGACCAAAGAGCAACAGAACATGAAAATGATCCTGTTGCTTAAGTAATCAAACAACAGTTAATATCCAACATTTAAAGGAAAAATCTACATTAATATTTTATTTAATTATGTATTTTTATCATTTTATAAATAAGAATGGGCTCCAGAGTGGAAATTTCACCCTCGTGTATTCATCTTGACAGTGAAAACATATATTTTGGGGAAACTAGGGCTGCAGCAGATACTATTTTAGTAACTTATTATTTTATAGATTACTCTGATGATTTGATTAATTAATAAGATAAAAAATTGGCACATTTTTCATTTAACCTCTTAAGCTTTTTTTTTTTTATACATTACTGGAAATAAATGAAAAGATGCAAGCTAATTTCTTTATTAAAATGCAATAACACACCATTCCTTTGGTGAAAGCGTGATTTGTTTACTTCTAACATCAATCTTTCTGCTCAAGCTAACATCAATGTGATTAGTTAATTTTAAGAAGTGCTTATCTGATGCAGAAAAGATCATTTATGATCTTAATATGACCCAAAATTAAATTTAGTTTGGCACTGCTGGTTTAAATTGTGGAAAAAATTATCCTGATTAAATTTTCAACCCATTATTTTTCTTTAAAAACAAAAGAAACATATATAAAAGTTAATATAGAGCTGAAACACATGAAGGTACTTTGTGTCTACCTCCACCTCGAACGTGCGCTCGCTGTCGTCCAGGAAGATCACGCGCAGCCGGAGTTTGGTCTCCTTGGAGACCCGCGGCTTGGTCGCGAGACCTCCCAGAGTTCGAGTCCGCCGATGTCGGTCTCCCATCGTCCGATTTTCTCAGGACAAACACAAACTACGACAGTAAATCCATCTTCACGAGAGTGAAAGAGTAAGGCTTCACGCGCTCCTCTTCACCCTCATCATCCTCGCGGCTGGTGTAGCTGCTGTGCGAGCGCGCGCTGCCCGGATGCGTCATGGCACGCGGCAGATGTTGTCCTGAGCCGCTGATCAGAGCCTGAAGAGCTGCAGCTGCAGGAAAGCGAGAGCTAAACGTCTCTGAGAGCCGCCTCCTGTGGCGCTGTGAAGATCGAACTTTATGGAAAAATATACAAACTTTGCACTGCAAAATTAACTTTTTAGATTAAATGTTAATTTATTTAGAATAACCGACTTCCCCATTATTAATTAATTTAGTAAATATCTTTAAACCCGAACTAAACCAGCCATTAGCCTATTTCTTTCTTTGATTTTTAAAGATATTGATCGTTTTTGACATGTTCAATATTTCACCAACAAACATGAAAATTTTGCCTACCGAATGTTTTTTTTTTGTCTTTTACTTATTATTTATGTATTTCTTATGTCACTAATCCGATTTATATAATGAATCTGCAGAAACCTTTAGACTCTGAAGTCTATATTTTTAATACACATTTCCTTATATTTTCATTTTCTTAGACTTATTGGCAACTTTTTCATGTTTTCTGTCCAGCTTACAGTCTAAACATATAATAAGTTATATTGTTAGATTTAAGACCATAAATTGAATTAAATCGATCTGTATAAACAGTGATATATCACTATAATTAATGAAAAAACTAGTAGATGTAGCCCAATAACAATAATATAGTCATGTTAAAATGTGTGTGTGTGTGTATATATATTGTACTACTCGGCTATACCAGTTTGTTGCCGGTATTGTGTAAATAATTACAAGAACATATGCTTAACCAATAGATTAGAGCAAATAAATTATTACATGTTAAAGTGAAACATGTTTACTTTATTTCATTGCTGTATTCTATGTTGCTGCTCTACAGCAAACATTAACTAATAAGAGACAAAAAGTCCAGAAATGGCCCTGAAATGAGGTCATTTTGACCAATAAGCTAAACTATTCAACATATATTGACTAGTACAGTAGTGTCAAACACTGTATGAATCCCAAAAAATCTATATGAGGCCACAATGTGTGTGTGGGTGGGCGTGTGTGTGTGGGTGTGTGTCCGTCCTCCATAAGAATAATATAAATTTCACGGTGGCTGGATGCTTTCAGAGAGCTGACCTGTTCCAAAGTAGGCCAGTAGTGCAGATCCTTCACCCGCCTGCAGCGACGTTGACGACAGAGCACTTAATGTTTGGGCCTGTGAGTGTGTGTGTGTGTGTGTAGATGCTTTTTTGTTACCTCACAGGAACATTTCCTTCTGTGATTACTGACCTTGTTGAGAGCAGAAGTATTTACTGGGTGCAAAGCCCAGGCCTACTGTGGTAATGCAGTTTATAGGAACCTGACTGGGAGTTTATACGGACAAAGTTTTGGTTAGGGGTGCCCAAAGTGTGGTCCGGGGGCCTTTTCTGGCCCTCGGATGGATTTTTGTGGTCCGCAACTCCAGTTGAAGAAAGATGTAAATGTGTTTGTTAAACTTTTACTTTTAGTCAGTATAAAACAATTATTGACATAATTTTCTTACAGTGGAAAATGTTAATTACAACACTTTTTGCAGCCAAACTTTTACAATAAATGGAAAACCAACTTCACTGCACCTAAATCAGCTTTTATGTAAGATAGCAAGCTTTTGACAGTAAAGTGTCTAAAATTCTGTTGATATAACTGAGAATACTTTCTTTTAATACAGCAAAAGTACATAATACATAAAACACAATGGGTAGCAACAATCTGCACAATTCCAACCTCAACTTAATTAACTTATATTTGCCTACACTTTTAATTTTAATTGATTTCTTTCAGTATTTGAGATTAAATCACAACAAGATCATCAATTTTAGATAAAATTATGTCAATTTGCTAAATACAGATGGATTATCTCTTGAAGACGATGGAGGTCTTTAGACACTAAGATGAAAATGTACAGTGAGAGATTTATTCTGAAGGTTTAAACATACAATGTAAACATGTTTTGTTTAAGTCCACATTTATTTTCTCAAGGAAGTGGGACAGATTTCATGTGATTGCATCAGAAGACTTAGACCAGGATAACCACATTATATTTCTTAATGTTTTATTTACCATCTCAAACATAAAGCCAGGTTTGAGCAACAAATATATTGATAAAATACATCTGAAATTATAATTACTAACCTTGTTACGATGAGCAATTTAACTATGAAATGAGTAATTTTATCTCTGCTTTCATTGTAAATACATATTATTCTCTAAACTAGATTTATAAATGACAGGAGGAGCATGTCCTAATGAGTTCAGTTCCCAAATAAAATCTTTTTTCTTTTTCACAATAAAGCCACTAGATGGAGATAAAGACCAAAAAACTATCTAAACAGATTACTTCTATAAACATGACATGATGTGAAATTGATAACTTCAACTAAAACCTTAAAATAGTTTGGAAATGCTGTTTCAAATGTCCTGTTTAAGTCTGAAATACCAAATAAAGCATGTAAAATGACTCATAGCTACTACATGCCAACAATGTGTACTCTAATCTGATACTGAAGTAATCTGTGTTAGCAGATTTAAATAATAATAAATATATAGTTTGATTTTTAACTCTTTCCTGCAGCTACAGGTTCCCAACTGTGTGTAGGATCTCAATTTTTAATTATAAAAATCTTAGATTTTAATTTCAGGGTTTTTTATCTGTATATTTTTTTTACATATTTTGTGCTTCTGCTTTCTCTTTTGTTTTGAATTTTGAAATCTACTGCCTTCTATTCTCGAATGATGCTTTTTGCAACTATTTGACAACTTTGTGGACAAAAATAACCCATTGACTTCCACTGAAATCACTTTCTTTTTAGGGTTTTGGTTATTGTACAAAAAAGTTTAGAATTTACTTTCGAAGAAAGTTATGATTGTAATAAGCAAAAAAATTTTTTTAAATATATTTATGCCACTAATTTTCTTTGGAGAAATTTTAATTTACAGAAAAAAGAATGGGTAAAGTACAAAGACTCTGCAAATGGACAGAAACCGGAATCGTACTCGGGACAACCGAGTCCAGGACTTCAGTCTCTGCACAAGCTGCGCATGCGCAGCCACCCACTTGCCCAGCAAATCAGTTCATTAGAGATTTCTGAAAAAAACAGACGGGAAAAGAAACTATCAAACAAACACAAATATTATTTAATTTGATGACAACTATCTTTATTGATGAACATCTTTGTCGTGATGATGTCCACAGGAGAGTCACTTGTAGGAAAGAACAGATTCAGTAGCAGCCGTTACCGGAAGCTTCCATGTTCTCCACCACATTTCCGTAAATGAACCTGCTGACGTCAGTTTTCCAGTGGTAGTATCAGGAGAGGTAAGCTAAAAACTGAATCCTTTATTATTAAACTCGACTATATTTCTTCACTTTATAGTTTTTATACTAAATTAAGCGAAGTATTTAAATGTATATTTAAAGTTGTATGTTATTTGACCACGGTTAGTTAGCTAGCGTTAGCTAAGCTAACGGTTCCAATACTTCAGCCAACCGCTGAAGGGTTTACCTTTTTGGTTTGTTGAAACGTTTAACACTTTAAAATAAAGTGTTAAAACGTTCTTAAAGCTGCTGAGCAACACATGACTTCTGTCTCAAAATTTTGCTTCAAATTATTAGCATGAAGAATGCTGCATGTGTTTAGTCATCTGTCTGCATGATAAATTCATTTGTGCGATTATAATTTTTTGCTCTAGCTGAGCAGAAAAAGCAGCTTAAAATAACTGGAAGTTGTATTTTTATTTGAAAAGATTAAATAAAAATAAACTTGTAGTTGCTTAAAAATAATAGTTGTGCTTTCTGCAAAGAAAATCAAAACTTCACTTTTGCTTTTTTCTGACACCAATAACCCAAAAATAATAAAATTAAAAATTTTCTTTGTTGGTTACTTAGGATGGACATAGTTCACCAAATAAAAATCTGAACTTGGTTTGGGATGGATAAAGCAAACGAATATTACTCTTTTTCTCAAAAAATATGAACTACGGTGAAAAGCCAAGTCTCCACTTGGAAATCTTCCAACTTAAATGAACTAAATGAACCTTTATAGTCCTGACAAGAAGCCAAATTTATAAGCCAAAATTATCCCAGAAGCCGGTTGAACACTACAGAAAACATGTGGCCAAGGCGCAGCTTTATACGGGACATTTAACAAATACTTCTGGTTGTTTGTGTTTATTTCAACCCATCTGTTTCATTTTGACCTAAAAGAAAATTCATGATAAAAATAAACTGCTGTTTATGTTTCCTGATGTTCTTTTTGAAAAACATTAATGACTAAAAATTTATGTTTAATCATTTCAGCTCTAAATAAAGAGGTCAAAATAACCATTTGTATTGGTTAGATGTTTAAAGCTACAGGAGGAGTGAAAAGTTTCCTCACAGGGGTAAACGGGCGGAGCGTTAACTCGAGTAGTTCTGATGCTGAAACTTGAACCCGTCTTCCACTCACCATCTGTCTCACACACACCTTTCATTTTTCCATCCCTCGTCTCAATCTCCCCTCTTCAGCCAGCTCACTTTCTCTGCTTCTCACACACACAAACACACACACACACTTCTACCCTGGCTGGCACTGAAGCATCTGGCATCTTCACACTGCTGCTTCTCTCCTGAGACACAAACACACACACGCCTTTCGACTGCAGCAGCAGCTTGTTGGCAGGTTTATATTTTATCCACTGTCCAATGAGAGTGATGCAGTAGATCAGGAAGTTACATTTTCCTGTCCATGTTAACTAAGACAGCTGCTAAGAAAGTTATTCAAATTAAAAAGAAGCTTCTAAAGAGATAAAATATACTTTGATTTTTTTATGATTCTACATTTTATTGCTAGTTTTCCAGGTTTTGTTTCCTGTCTTTCTGGCTTTATATTGTTTAACCTCATCTGCATTGGTGAATATTTTGTAAAATTAGCTTGTAGTGCAGCTTTGTTTTAAATTTCTCAACGGCTTTTCCCCTCAGTTTTCTGCTACATTTCTTGTTCTTCATTTTGTTGGTGTTTTGTTTTATCTTTTCATTTATATTTAGAATAAACGGTACACAGGTGGGCTTTATTTGCTAATTTTGTAATTTTTAAGGATATTGTTTAGAGCACATCTTTCTTACTTGTACTTAACAGCTACCTCAGTCTTAACTGATGTCAGATTATAATCAACAATCTATACAGTGAGTAATGAAAAGTCGCATTTACTGTTGTAAATAAGCACTAATGTTTCCAAATTAGTACCACAAACATTTGATTTTTATTGCAAAAAAATCACAAAAAGTATCACAAAATCCTGGAGAGACTGAAAAGATGTTTAATAATATTATTTAATTTTAAGAATTTATTGATATTTTAGCAGTTTAACGGGTTTTGTCAATACATTGTGGCACAACCAGCCCTTTAAGAGGATTAATCATCTTGATTTGGCCCAAAACAAAAATGATTTTGACCCCTGTGGTTTCAGCCTTCTTTAAAGCCAAAGAAGGCTGAATACAAATGTCACTTTTGTGATTTTTCTTTGTAAAACACTTTAAAAACGGTGTCTCCCTTTTTTCTTTCACATCACCTTTATGCATTGATCTGTGCTGGTCTATCTTGGCAAATCCCAATAAAATATGTAGAACAACAACAGCAAGGAAAATAAAAATGAAATGTATTATTGCCCCCTGCTGGTATATCATTGTAATTTCAATATTTGATGGAATTGGTGCATTCTTGTCTAAATCCAGATATTCTCATCAAATATGATAAAATAATGGGAATATTTATCTGAATAAAGCAGTAGTCATTTTGTCTGGACAAAACTAGCAACCTAAAGAGTTTTTATTTTTTCCTTGAATATCTTCTGTGATTTGTTTATGTTTCATATAATAGAATGAAATATTGCTGAAAAGCTTCATTAGATGAGGCCTTGTCATATGTTCCGGTGTCATGACTACACAAAGTGCCCTGTAGCATTTCAGTGAAAGTGGGTAATTTATATGCAAGAAATTGCTGAAGGAAAGACGGCTGTTGCTGGGAAACTCAGAGTGAACTTATTCACGTCCCACAGTTTCATCAGCTTATGATCATATTGTCTTCAAACCGTTAATGACTTAACGTTTGTATGGAGGCTCTATGGATTACAAATGATGCTTAGTCCGCTTTAATCAAGCTCTAGTTTTGCAACTACGGAGGTGTGCATGTGTAATCGAAGTCTGACGTCAGACCAAAACAGCAAAAGGTCTCGGTTTGGTTAAAGTGAACTCTGGTATGGTTCAAATGCCTATGTGAACGCAAAGCGGAAGTGGACTGTAACTCACAGCATACTGGGTTAATCCAACCAAAACAAAAGTGCGAGTGTAGAGCTTGTAGGAGAAATGGCTGGTAGTTTTTTGTGAAAGACAAAAGAGAAATCAGCTGCTAAATCTGACACTACTTAAATTTTTGTTTACATTTTGTGAAGAAGGAAGTTGCACTGAGTGTCTTCTTTTGTGATTTTTATGTCGTTTCCTTCAGTGGATTCTGGTGAGGCGGGGAAAAGGTTTTTACGATGCTTTTGGTTTGTTTGAAGAGTGAAAGTGAACCACACCAGCTGAAAATGTAACAAATGTTGAAACTTTGATCCTCAGTCGAATCAAGTCCACCGGACTATCCGGTGTGAAAAGACTCTTAATGGAAGTTTTTCTCACACTTTCTAAAAATATTACATCTGTAAATTCCAGCAGTGGAAATCTGTGTCTAGGCTCTTCACCGTATCAAATTTTGCTGGACAACAAATTGTCTCAGGAGTTATTGTGATAATATTGTTTTGATACAATTTTCAAGTGATATAATTGTAGTGGCTTAATAATGAAAGAACGTATTCTGAAAGATAAATGAACTTTAAATTCTAATGAACATTTAACACTTGAATTGGAAGACATTTTAAATATCCAAGATAAATAAACAAAACAACAGAAACAAGTTAAATGAACTATGAAGTCTCTGTTAGCAATGTCTGGTTGAGATCAAAGTACCAAACTAAAGACTTTTGTCATCCAGTTTTTGGTAGAAAGAGACAATAAAGAAAAATGATAAATTATGTAAATGAAATTTTTTGAGTTTGTTTTCATTTTTTTTATGCGATTAATTGATTTATTGCTTATTGTGACAGACCTATCTGTGCCTGTGTTATTTTAGCATTGTTAGTTAAACAAAAACTGTAGTTTGTAACTTTTATAATAGCTCAAGTTTGAGAACTGGACATGACCTGATCATTGAAGTTGAGTTTACTTCATCTAACAGTTATAAAAAAATCACTTTGGATTTTTATCTTTGTTTTTTATTACCAGCTGGACAATAGCAGCTTTAATAACAGCTCACAGTTGTACCAGACATTAAATGGCGTCGAGAATGACTTGCAGTTCATAGACTTAATGTGACTGCCGTCCCTGAACTTAAATGGCTGTGATTGGATGTTTTTCTGTGGCAGTGATGGATGATCCTTGGCGTCTGAATCATTTCCTGCTCTGAATGGGAATGGACGAGGCCGAGTTGGTTTCTAAAACATATATGTGATTATGTCACACGCTTGTATCAGCAACCAGACTGAGGAGTTAATGGCTGGAAAAGGTGAAGAGAAAGTCAGAGTTTCCAGGCTGCTTAATGGGAGATAATAGAGGTCTGATTGTAATGTGCTGCAGGATGGATCTGATGTGGGAAAACTGGGAGGAAGCTGATGAACGAGATTCTATCTGCTGGGAAAAACCAGCCTGCTCCACCACCGTTCAAGCTTTATTTTTTCTTTGTTTCTTTCTTGAATGCAAAGATTGCAAAATGGGTATTTGCTTGGAAAAGTCTCTTCTTTTGTTTCAGTGACATACAGTTGCAAAGAATATTGAAGTCTTTGTTCATTTTTACTTCAAATTGTATACATCAGTTGCATTCACATCATAATTGTGCAAGATAAATTTGCTTAATGCAGACAGGATAATTTCGACAAAACTCACTTTGGCTTTTCGCCTGTGTTTTGAAAAGCTGCAACAGAAACACTTTTTTTTACATCACATGAGTCGTGTCAAACAGTAAAGTTTATTTGTGTAGCACTTTTCAGCAACAAGGCAGTTCCAAGTGTTTTACATCACATAAAAAACAAAGATTAAAAAAAAATCACCATTTTGAGAAATCAGCAACAAACATTACATTTAGTCCAGTGCCATCATCAAAAACATCTATGGGCATCAAATATGGTGGTCAATGTTTTATTTATTAAAGTTCCAATCAACTCTAATCTGATGGGTTTTTAGTTTTAATTTTAAAGGAACTCAGTATTCCAGCTGTTTTTCAGTTTTCTTGAAGTTTGATTCAGATTTGTGGTGCATCGAAGCTGCACGATGTGATCAACAACCAAACATTACTACTGGCAGAAAAGACGAAGAAGACGACAGGAAGTAGTAGCAGAATAATGGTGTGACATGGTTTTTTTAATGATTTATCACATAAACAAGTTTATTCACATGGTTTTATTTGCGTTTCTTATTTGATGGAAACACCGCAATTGCAAATTTGTGTTTTCTTTTTATAGTTAGTGGAATATTTGTAATGGAAAAGCAGCAACTGCCTTTGAATTAACAAGGGCTTACTTACAGTAGCAGCATGCAGACTTTGTTCCAGCAGCTAACATGTAAACCATCTGGCATTGAGAAAGCATGAAGAGGAGTAAAGTCAAATGTAAGTGGGGCACAGAAGATGAAAGGCAGCACATAAAGGTCTTTGTACAATGTCGCCCTTTATCTTATGCAACAGGCAGCTTTAGGAAATGAGATAAATGGTTTTTGTCAGAGAGGGCAAAGCAGAAAAAGGGATTTGTCTTCAAATGCAGCTGAAGCAACAGGCTGCATGTGTGTGTCTAAATGAGTTACTGAAACAGAGACATCCTTGCGTTTGCTCTTGACTGATGAGGGCTGAAAATAGGATTTATGTTAGAAACAGAAGAGGACTCCTGTAAGCCAGTTAAGATGACTGCAGAACCCATTTCACAGTGAGGAAATGAAAGTTGGTGTTAGACATTAGTTAAAAGGCTTCACTCTGAGAACACAGATAATAAGGTACCGGTTTTAATACAGTATAGAGCATAGCTGGTTGTGAAAGGTTTGGTTTTGGTTAACTTACTGATTGTCAAACCTTCAGGGATCTGAGTGAGAGTCACAGTTTCCATCTATTGCCTTGGCGTGAATCAACCAGGCTATGCAAAGCATAATTTTGTCAGATGTTGACATTACTCATGGCTATAATGAACAGGAAGTTGAAGTTTGGACCAGAAATCTTAGAACAAAGGAGAGAGGTATTCAGGAATGTGTTGCTATCGGGAAAGTTGTAATTGATCTGTCACCTAGTATTGGTTATACTTTGTCCAGAGACGTAGAGAAAGAAATGCAATTCTAACAGCTGATATTTTGTAAGAGATAAAAGTTCACTACATCACACTTATTTATCTAATGTGTTTACATCTTCGCTTTAGCGCATTAACTCTTTTTTTTCTTTTTTGGAAAAGCTGAAAACCACCTCAATATAGCATAAAATGTTGTTTTGTGAAACTGAGTAACTTATTTAGAACCTTGCTATCAATGTTTTCTATAGCAATACTTCAAAATGTGCATTAAAAAAGGTGGCTGGCATGTGTAGCAACGGCTGATAGAACATGGAGTTACCAGATTGGGTCGCTCTTACTGCAATGCTTAACAGAGTTTCTCCTAGAAAACCTGCTAAGCCCAGTGGTCGGCACACTGTCCACTGTGTCTTTGTGTCAAAAGAATTTTAAAAGTTACAAAAATTCACAGGGGCACAAGCATAATTTGTAAATAATAACGTGTGAGGGACACCGCAATTAGTTCACACCCCAAACTATAAACTTAGCTTAATCTGCCTTTATTGTCAGTGTTGCTGGCATACAAAAAACACTACTTTAACTAAACTAATGACAGTTAGCCTGATGCAGTGGGAAATAGAGCCTGGTGACCCACCAGGCTTATAATACACCGCAGGAAACCCTGGTTAATGATTGGTTTATGAATTAATATTTAATGCATTAGTTGAACAAGTGCGTCGTGAAAAGAAGAAAAAAAAAAAACGCAAGTCGCTCCTGACTACAAGTCGCTGGACCTGCATCTATAAAAAAAAAAAAGAAGCAACTTATAGTTTGGAAATGTAGTTACTTTGTGCAGTGCACTGCTGCCATGGGGATATTAACCTCACCTGCTGTTTTCAGATAAATTTATCTAATATTTGACCACTTGGGGGCACCAATAGAATGTTGGCAGAGCATTCCTAGACGTTCAGATGATAAATAACGATAAATTGTTATTTTCTCACGATGGATCTCAGCTCGTCATAATTAGACCCAATAAATTGTTATTTTTGTTTGTTTGTTTTGCCACCTGGGTCAACATAAGTGACTAAATCTGCATTGTGACAGAAGCTGAAGCAACTTCTTTTATTTCAGTTAAATCTTGGACACAACTAGATGTCCCAACAGGACGGTGTCTCCAAACACAAAGTGTAGCCTGTGTGGGACAATGGTAGACTTTGGTTAAAGTAATTATCCTGCCACCAGCCCTTCTCTGGAGTTGGAATCTAAATTGCAATTATCGAAATTGCCAAAGGCAATTCAGATATCACTGTATGTCGTCAGGTTTTGAATTGGCCTAATCACTGGCAATTTGCAGTGAAGCCACTAAACCAAGCCAAGTTTAAGTTTGGATAAACCATGAGAAAATAAGTAAAAAAGAAATCAGGTTTATACTTGAGCAGATATAGTGTCTCATTAGAAAGAACCCCTGGAAAATGTTACCACAACAAACTAATGGGTAATTTAGCCATGAAAGTAACCTGTAAATTGTGTTTTAAACAGCACATGAATCATTTAGCAGCAGCAGAAAGGAAAAAAAATACATTAATTTAGGAGGTGGAATCCTTTTCTCTCATTTTAAGGGCAGAAAACAGGATTTTCCTTTGAGCCAGAGGAGAGCAGTCATAAGCCAGTTAGGAGTTTGAAACAGCCTATTTCACACTGAGAAAATGGAGCCACAGTCACAACAGTAAGTAAAGATTAGACAGAAAAACTCTAATTATGTCTGCACAACAGTTGATTTAATTTACTCTTTGACACAGAGATTATTCTCCTTTTCTTTGGAAGCTGACAAGAAGAGACACCAACGACTAATCTTTAAGCCACTTAGAGGAATCAAACGAACGATTTCACACTGAGGAAATGAGACTTCTTCAAGACGTTTAGCTTTGATGTGCAGAATAATGTCAGATTTCACACAAGCTGTTCTTCCTGGCTCTTTTGGACACTCATTGAAAGTACATTATTTTTTTCCTCCCAATATTTAGCCTTTCAGGATCCAGCATTTTTAGATACACAGTAAGGCTGCATTTACAGCTGTTTTGTCCATTTTAATTAAACTGTAGTTCGTTCTTTTGAAAGTCCTGTCTGTTGGCGAGGTGTGAACATGTAATTTAACTAACGCGAACCAAAAAAACGAACTCTGGGTCCACCTAAAAACCTACGTCTTGGTTGAAGTGAATTTTGGTGCGGTTTGAATGCAGTGTGAACAGGAGACTGCTCCAAAAGCAGGAAGTGGACTACAGCGCAGAGCAATCTGGGTAAATACAACCAAAACAAAAGGTGTCTAGCACTAGCAAATTGTTCGTAGTCTTTTGACAAAAACGTAGAGAAGTCCAAAAATTGTTAAAATCTTATGCCACTCTGTTTTTCTTTACATTTTGTGAAAAAGGAAGTTGCGCTCAGTGTCCTCTTCAGAGATTTTTGTGTCGTTTAATTCAGTAGTTTTTGGTGCAGCGCCCCCACAGCCGAGGAGGGGAACAAGTTTTTCAAATCTTGTGGTTCCTTTGTTTCACAGTGCAGTGTGAAAGTGAACCACAAGCTAAAGAATGTAACAAATGTTGGACTTTTTTTTTATCAGGTGGGGAAACGCCCTCAATGTACAAATTTTGGTGAGTTTTGAGCTTTTAGATTTGATCCACAATATCCCAAATTCAGGTCAGTAAAGGGACAAACACTTCCTATAAATGTTGTTTAAATGACACTTGATTGTATGTTCTTGTGTTAAGTTGTCAATCAAACTTGATCCAGAATTATTTGTTGGCAAGCAGACTGAGATTGAGAAGAGCTTTTCATAGTCACCATGTTTACAGAAACTTTCTGTTCCTTTGGGTTTCTTGGTGGCCATTTTGTTTAGTTATAGCTGAAGGGATAATGTGCAATGTATAAATTGTGTAACTAGTTTTAATTAGTTTTTTATGTAGAGATTCTATTTCTGAAATAGGCGTATTTTTTTACTTTAGTGAGGAAATAAATCATTTCAGATAATTTCAATAATACAGATTGGTAGGTTGAATGGCGTTGTTGGTTATATCTTACCATTTGAGATCCAGATACCGCCTATGTCACACTAAGAAGTGATTAGAACCCAAATTTTACATCTGACCTCAAATTTTTACGGTTTAAAAAAGAAACATCTTGGATTCAAGCGTGTGTGTGAAGGATGTGTTAAAAGGATTTGGAGCACGTTTCATTATTACCGTGGATGGGTTTAATCATAGCTTTCTAGATGGTGTTTTCCACTTGGTTAGCTCTCTGTCTCTCATCTTACAAATTAGACCTTCGCTATAAGGACACACTGCTATCCCTGATCGGCTCCTCCCAGCTGCTTCTTCTGTTTTTCTGTACTGCTTTTGGGTCGTTTTTTTTTATTAAAATGCTTGTTTATTAAACTTTCACAAAGAAATATGACCGATTATTTTCAATTTGTTTTGTTTTAATCTCTAATCGATACAGAATTTGCTTTAGAAAATAAGTATGGCAAAGCTAAACCTTGGACCTCTGTGGACAAATTATTTGTGGATATCAGTTGGACTCTATACAGAGCATCAATGTTGCATATTCTCAGTTAGATTTAGGTTTGGATTTGACTAGGACATTCTCACACATGAATAGTCTTTGATCTAAGCCATTGTACTCTCATGACTTCTGCATAGGGTTATTTTGATCTTTTTCTTGCACAACTTTTTTCTCGTAATATTATGACTCTATTTTCTTAATTCTATGACTACTTTCATAATCTTATTTTTTATTATTTTTTGTTAACATGTTATCTTCTGAATTAAAGATATATTTCATGGGAAATTGTTTCAAAATGTCAGTGTTTTGCTTTCTAAACAGGTTATGACTTATATTTTAAATCTATCAAAATCCAAAGAAAAAAAACATTAAGATGATTAAATCATGTTTTTGTTTCTCTAATCCTTGCGCGTCACTGTTCACCCCGTCCACATCTTTAGTTGCTGTGCCTGTGTTTTGTTTCTCAGGCTCAGTCTGTTCCTATCACTCATTTCATTACATCTCTCTGTCTGTGGATATTTTTATCTCCGTCGGTCCAGGCAACCACTTTACATGTGCAGCGAAGGAATTTCCCCTGGTCTTCCCCTCCTCCATTTATCCATGTCTAATCGCTCACACACTTTCCAAGACTTTGATGGTCAGATTGAATGACACCAGGAGAAACGGATTGTGGAATATCTGAGCTGTGCTAACTGGCACCTCTGAGTTCATACGCTGGATTGAATCCTTATAAATGTTTTGATTTTAACAAAGTATTTTCAAGGTTTGGAAATGCCTGGATTTCTGTGTAAAGGTCTTGAAAGTGCTTGATATTGATAGTGCAATCTGACGTTTGATTAAAAGCCTGAATTTGGGAAACATTATTTACAATTGAAACCAGATATTTTCATACACTTAATAAAAATACATTATTTTCTCTCTGTCTAAAGTTAAAAAATACTATAATGTTATTGTTTTAGGTCAGTCAGATAGAATTACCAAAATTATTTCTATTTGGGGGAAAAACAGAAAACTTTACAAGAACAGTTTATTGAGGCTTTTTTTGTAAACTTATTTTAATCTTGTAAAGACATTTAATTTAAGCAGGAAGATCACTTACCAAACAGGTTGTTTGAATTGTTTCAATGTAATTAATATTTATTATTCCTAATGGCGTATTGATTTATTGATCTGTATGATTGAAAAAAAGCTTGGCTTATATTTTATACGTTAAACAATGTTATTGAAATTGGGGGATTTTCTTGTTAAATTGGTGTTTTGTTTTATAACCATCTAGATGTATGGGGTGTGTGAGATAATTTAAATAACATTTTGCTTTATTTACTTTATCCTTGCTGTAAAATGTAGAATAACTGTCATAAGATGTGAACAGTAATAAAGGACGGCATATAATTGTTAAACGAAACTGTATTTTTTGGTTAATCTGCATAGTTTTTTTTCTATTCAAACCTACCTTGAAAATGTTTGAAAAGTGCTTGAATTTCACTGTAGAAGTGAACGAACGCTGAATTGAGAGAGAGAAAAATGTTCTACAATCAGGAAAATGATGCTTTAAAATATTTATGTGATTTTGATTGATCAGGACTCTTCCTCACTCGTCGCTGTTCGGTTTCTCAGATTCAGATTCATCTACTGATATTTTCCTGATCAGGTTGGATCAGGTTGTAATAATTATTACAGTGACAAACAGGAAGAGGGAGCTATTCAGCCACATCAGCAGCTACAGTCACAATGCTTTAGTGACCAAGTGTCCACTGTTGTTTTGGCTTCCTGAAAAAGAGAATGTTATTTATTGAATATTGTTTCCAATGTAAATTCATTGGAAATAACTCTAAATACATAGAAATACAGCTTGTTTCCTTGAACACAAGGGCAATCAATGAAAGAACAGAAAACTTTAGAGACTTTTAAATTAAACTTGGCTTAGATTAAAAGTAAAACAAGCAAACATGAATGTCTAAACAACTTACAGTTATGTAAAACAGCACAAAAACAAAAAGTTATCTATGTAAATGAGTTTAAACAAGGGGATATCTTAATGTTCAACTTCTAATTTTTGAAAATGTAAATGTAGTGTAAAGTTCATACATATCAAGACATTTAAACATTTAGAACAAAGTTCATGTTTTCCTTCTTGCATAATTGGGAAAGTGATATAAACAAGAAATGTTTACATTTTTATACCAAATAGTGAGAAATTTAAAGTTTCAAAGCCGTCTTTGTACCATTTCTTGAACCAGAACCATCATTAAAGAAATAATTGCACGTATCTTAATTTGAATCAACTTATTAGCTTGTGGGAGTCCTGTGGTGGCGTAGGGGGTAGCGCAACCCACATTTGGAGGCCTTCAGTCCTCAACGGGGCGGTCGCAGGTTCGATTCCCAAACCCGGCCGACGTTTACCACATGTCTTCCCCCCTTTCCTTTCAAATAAGGGACACTAGAGCCCACAAAAGATCCCCTGGTGGGGAAAAAAAAACCAACTTATTAGCTCCCTTGCTAGCTCATTAGCTCACGCGGGGGCCTGACTTGTTCATGCAGCTGGGGTTTCAGCTGCATGAAACCTCGTCGGTTTTGGTTCAGTTTGTCTTTTCCTTGGGTCATAATAACAAAAAGTAAAACAAAAACTAGCAGGTATTTAACAGTAAATTTAAATTTAATAAAGGGTTTTGCTTTAGCAAAGTTGGAGTTTTTTGTGTGAGAAAAAAAATAACTAAACATAGTTCGGAAAACTATGTTTACGAAGTTCTACAAACATTTTGTTTTTAATTTGTATTTAGATACTATCCTTCTTAATATAGCTTTTCCATTTGTAAATATAGTTTTTATTGTATTATTTTTTGCTATGAAATTGTATGTGTGTAGTTTGTTTTATGGAACTACAAATGGAAATTAGCATTTTGCTAAATCCGGTATATTTTCAACAACATTGTACATTCATTAATATACACTGTCCCATTTAAATAAAATCAATAAGTCAATCAATAAAATTCTGCCAGATGTGTCTTTGTGTCACTTTTGGTGTAAAACTTTCTTAAAAACCACATCAGGTCAAACTACTTAGGCAAAATCACCTCGGTACGCATTCATCAAGCATCTTTGATAATGCGCTTCGAAAACAACAGGGGCCCTTCAGAGTTGTGACAGCTGATCAGTAACTCTGCTGGATATTTGATTAAAATCAAGCAAAGGAATGGGCTTCTGAGGAAGGATTACGATGAAAGTTTTTAGCTTGGTTCAGCACTGTGTCACTTCCAGCCATGTGTGTGATCATTAAAGATGCAAAGTGTGTGTGCATCTTTGCCTTTTAGCCGGCATCTTAATGACGCCCCTGCTGAATAAGCAGAAACAGAGTGAGGATGATGATGGAAGAAGGAGAGATGGACAGGGTGAGAGGAGAAGATTTTTTTTTGTGTGTGAATTAAATGGGAAAAAGCCGTAAAAACGATTAAAAAAGACATTATACAGAAAAGAAGTTCATAGTTTTCATCTCATTGTGTTTTTCTGCATGTGCAGCTGCACACTTGTTTCCTGTATTTGTGCGTGTTCATAAGCGCGTGTGTGTGCGTGTGTGTGTAAACAATAGAGTTGATTAGGCGTTGCGTGGAAGTGACAGCGCTGAGGGGAGATGATTAATGATTCTCTGTTTAATGTGATTAGTCCATTAATACCTCCTGTGATGGCTCAGACTGGCTAACACTGGGGAAAGGTCAGCACACACACACCCACATGCACACACACACACACACATTGTGGATCATTAAGGAGGTCAAAGAAAGGAGATCTGCCTTAGTTTGCTGTTAAAGACCCAGTCCTATTTTTAGTCCGTTGTTTCTTTATTAAAACTAGTTTCACACTAACTCAGACGTCAAATGGACATATTTTTCATTTAGCAAGAAGAAACTTTAACTACTATATTTTAAAACTAAAAGGAGACTTTTATCAGAGTTTTACCAGCTCATTTTAACTTAGGAATATAACACAAATACCCTCGTATTTTACATATATGGTCTCCAGTGTTATAAGACAAAGATAACAAAAAAATAATCCTTGTTTTCAGATGTATTTATGTAAAACAGCGACAGTTGATATTTGTTTCTAAATATGCCAGATTGTAGCCCACGGCTAGTTTCCATCTGCTTTTCCCTCGACGGTTTGATGTTAACATACCTGCAAAATAAACTAGGGATCGACTAAAATCCCTCTGAAAATAATGAACATAAATGATATATCTAGCAATTGTTACGACCCGCTACCCTCACCCTGGCTCGTTCTTATTTCTTTTATACATATTACGGGAGAGAGGGGCCGCAACATTAAGTGCGTAATGATTTTTAAACAAAAGGAAACCGAGAAAAGAAACAAAAAGGGCACCTGACGGAACACACAGTGTGGGGGGGGCTTACCTTAGACGTCCAATCAGTAGGTTATGTTCCTCAATCCAGATGGCATCCATGCAGAAGGGAAAGCCCTCGCGATCCCTCATGCGTCAGGCGTTTCGTTTAATAGTTTTTATGTTTTCTTTGTCTTTAAATATATATCTAGTTTTCTTTTCTCTTTTCCTTAAAAAAAATCCGCACCTCTGGTGATTTCGATGGTGGTTGGTCTTGGCAGACGTGTAACTTCCCCGGTGCTAATATTCCTAGCGTCCAGCCGGTTTTCCCAAAAAAAAAACACAAATCAAAACAAACGAAGACAAACTTCCTCCCGGCCAAAAACTTCCGACGCTCCCCTCTGGGTGGATCCGTCCCGAGGTGAAGGTACTCTTTTTCATCCAGAGCCTTCCCGCACCGTTTTTAATCAATTTTCCTTTTCGAACTCCGCTGCTACCGCAGCTTCGTACACGCCACCATCACTCATCTTTTTCAGGTGCGCCACTAGCCCAACTAAAAACACCTGGGCTGGCTAAGCCCCGCCCCCCACCGGTGAACCGTCAAAGGTGCCAACAATAAAACAAAAATAAACAATCAGGAGGCGGAAGCAAAGTGCGAGCATGTAACACAATAAACAGAAAATATATTTCTAAGTTTTTAATTGACATAAAATTCACATAGACACCGACAACAACCTAAGAAATCCTCACATACAAACTAAATTTGTCCAAAAATTAAGCTATGGGGTAACAAAATGGGATTAAACAGGAAATAAATATTGATAATGTATGTACTGTAAATATGTAAGGATGTGTAAAAATTTTAGGAAAGCCAAGAAACTAGATCAAATCTGTCACCATTTAGAAAAGATTCCCACTGCTATGTGCAAATTTTATTTGGTTTAATGTTAATTGGAGGCATGTAAAACATTTTCTCATTTCCAAAGGATTGGTATGATTAGTAAAAGCAAAAACTCTTTGAAAAAGTTTATGTAAAACATTGTAAATTCAATTACTACATTTATATTTCTGAACTTCTGAGCCATAAGCCTGAAATGAACAAAACATCACTTCTCCATATGTTTACCCAGAAAAATATTTGCTGTTAAGACATTTTTTGCTTTATTCTGTTTGATATAAAAGCCCTAATTCATTGGGGAGGGGGATTATTTAACTGTAATTTTCCATATTTTACTACATTTTTGCATTGAAAATGTTGATGCTTGTGTTAAATGTTTAGTTTGGAGATTTCCAACTCCATTTATTCTGCTGCGTTTGCACTAAGCCTTCACTGTGTCCTTCGGTACGACTTTCATTTCCAGTGTAAAAGTGAACATCTGTAAAACTGAAACGCCCTCAAAGATCTGTTTGAAAAGAAAACACTGCAGTAGAGCCAGAGTTTTTCCATGGAGAATAATCCGTTTTCCACTAAATAAAACACTGACCAGCAGTAAAATCAAGTTTGATTTGTAGATATTTGGTCCATTTTTAAGTGAATCTTTGCACCTGGGCGAAAATCTTGATCTGAATATTTCATTCCAGTTTTAACTTTAAATCTTTCTTTCTGTGTTTATGTTGCTAATCTAATCAGCCATTAAACTGATCAATAATCAACACTTTAATTGATATTTTGATACACTTGAAGTATATGTGGGTGTGTATGTATGTGTGAGTGTTAATCCAACCAATTTTGTTAATATGTTGTTCTCATACTCTATTAGCTGCTGTTGACAGCTGATGATTGATCTTCTCATCAGTTTTCCCTTCAACACCCTGCAGTGACTATTTGTGTATGCGTGAGTGAAAGTAAGAAATCTGCAAGTGTTTGTGTGTCCTTAAACCTCACTTCACTTTTCATTCCACAGAGAAACATTTGCATTCTTGCTGTTAAAGACTTGCATTTATGAAAACATGATTTAAAATACATAAAGTTAGGGTTTGTTATGCATATTTGTAATATGATTTTTTCTCCAAAACAGGGAGCTTCTTTACAAAGTTCTTCAGAATGAAGGTCTATGAAATTGTGCAAATTGAAGTGACTAAAATAAAATTGCTTAAAGAAAACATACTAAATTTGAAAAAACTCAAATTTTTTTAATAAAAGGTTTTTGCACTAAGCTGAGGTGGTTTTTCGGCTGTATTTTTGCAAAATTGCAATAGGAACACTTTTTTTCACACCAGATGAGTTATGAAATCAACAGCCAGATGTTACTACTGACAGAAACGACAAAGAAGACAACAGGAAGTAGCAGAATGATGATGGTTTTTATTTCTCATACAATGTTTAGCTGGGTCCTCCAGAGCTCTCAGAGCATTATTCTGTTCATAAAAAGTTACAATGTGTTGAATCTAAGGCTCTTCTGTAAAATTGCAGACTACAATTTCCCCAAAATACTGACTATTAAGCTGACATCTCCTCTGATTGACTAATAGATGAGAGATAGCGCCAGGGCTGAATTATGGACATATAACAGTTTACTGTGGTCACTGCCATGATTTTCAGTGACTTATTGAATCAATAATTTTATTCACATGATTTTTATTTAATTTCTCATTTAAATTAAACACCATCAACATTTGTAGACAAAGATTTGAGTACACAGCTAGCGGTATTTAAGAAATACAAGTCAGGCTAGCTAGAATAAAATGAGCTTGAAAACAGTTGTTTTCAGTTTTGCATTAATTAGTTATAACAACCAAAATAACATGCAAGTCTAACAGAAGAATAACCATACCTCTGCACATAGACAGGAAGTGGATCAGCTGGTCCACTGGTGCAGTTCACTTCTGTTCAGGATCGCCTCCGTTTCTTGGGAACCACTGAACACTGGGAACTGAAATGGGCCTCACTCATAGACACTCCCAGCCTCTTGTTCTATGTTCACTTTGTTAAAGTTTAAACGATTGGATCAGTTTTTACCCAATGGATAATGTTTGGCCATAACACAATGAAGCTTACCAGAAATTGAGTCTGCCTTCCTGTAGCCTTCTTGTGAATTTCCAGTTGATTTTAATCTCACTTCCCATCACAGTCTGACCTTTCCCTCATTTACTTGGATTCCCTAATTTAGAATTTCAACCGGACCAATCAGCGAACAGAAGGAGAAGTTGTGAATGATGACGTCATTTGTAGTTTTAGAAATGGCAGCAGAGAAAATGAACAAAGCTATACGGTTTGTGTTAGCAACGCTTACAAATGTTGAAATAACATTAACAGTTGCCTAGTTTGGCTCCGCTCGTCTGTTTTCGCAGTGGAGGATGGTAAGCCACCTGCTGTATTTTTGGTGGTTGTGCAGAAGGCTCCACTTCTGCTTTTCAAAGATGGACAAATGTATAATTGCATATCTGTTTGCACCCATTTTAGTTGAGACCAACAACTTCTTATTTGGATCTAAATTAGCTCCTGAAAGAAGCTCAAAATTGACTAAAATCAAAAGAATGATTTTGTGCAGAGACTGTAATGAACATGTTTTGTATAGGCCACAATCCCAGCCTGTTAAAGGAAGCATAGTGGGTCACCTTTATAGCTTGTCCTGTCTGCAGACTTTGTGATTCGTGTTGATAAAGCGACTTAGAAATCTCACCTGCTGCAGGTGTGACCTTCCAGGTTGCCATGTTTTATCGCGCTCACCTTCAGCAAGGCCTTGCAGGGCCTTGGGAAAGTCTTGGCAGCCTAACACAGCCAATAACTCACCGCGGCTCTCCAACAGCACTGTTAAGACTCAATTATTTTCCGCCTCGGTTACGTCCCCAGCAGCGCTGGAGGAAACCTCAGAGTTGCTGCCATACGAGCCCAACTTTCAGCGGCTTAAAAAAAAAAAACGCCTCTTCAAAGCTGATCAATCCCAACTTCCTGTCTTCTTAGAAATTAAAGCCGAAACACTTTCAAGTTGGTAACCGGCTAACGAAGTTTTACGGCTAACGAAGCTGTTATCTATATGAGAAAAGTTAAGCTATACGTTGAAATGCATATCTGAGGAAATCACAATTTCAAAGAGTCACTGTTGCTTATCCAATCACACAGCAGTCAGCCACTCTCTCTCCCTCCTTTTTGTTCCTTTTTTCCACTTTATCTCCGCCTCTCACTTTCCCTGGATCCCACTCCCCTCCTCCGTTCCTTTCTCTGAATCAAATCCACGATTTGCTATCATTGCCCCTAAAATCTGCTTTATCTCACTTAAAGAGTGTTGATCCCTTTTCGCTCCAGAAACCACAGCGTCAAGCTTGGCGAGACACACACTCACACACACGTTTTAATTAATACATAGATTTAAACTGCGATGCCTGCTTGGCGAAGTGATATACACCCCCGCTAGTTAAAAGTCTTTTTTTATTGCTTAATCAATGTTGAAATTAATATGATTTAACTCCCGACCTCTCCTCTCACACACACACACACGTGCATGTCTGCTGGGTTATTAATTATAACACTAATTAACCTACAGTAATGATTTGGCCCCTGTGTTTGTGTGTGTTAGCGCACGTGTCTTAGAAAGAGACAGAGAAATTACGTGTGGGCATTAAAAAGTGTGTGTGTGTGTGTTCATGTAAATATATGTTAATTTGATTCCCAGATATGATGGATTATAGCAGCTTACGATAACGACAGAGAAACTTCTCTTCAAAGCGCGCCGCGTTCGGTTCCTTAATTCCGTTTGGCACTCGGATCAATATCGTTTTCCGAGGCAAATCTGAAATCCGAGCCTTCGTCCAGATGCTTTCCTTCTTCCTCTGCCATTTCCCTGTCCCCCATTGAGTTTTTATTAATTTAATTATTGTAGTTTTTAGGAAATGAAAACAGCAGCTCCCTCCTGGGGGCCCGGAGTGACCCCCACCTGATCCCAGTAAACAAGCTTTGGTTTTGATTTATTCCACAGAAGGGAGTCGTCTTGTTTTTCTTTTTTTTGTGCCAGTGTTCCCAGTTTGGTATCAACTGTTTTACCGCAGTTCTAAAGAACTTCTGTGACAAGGTCGAACGCTGCCACCAAGGGCAATTTCTTTAAACAAATGTTTGTATTCTTTGGGAAACTTTCTGCTCTTTACCTCCTTTTGGAAAACGTAAGTGGATTTGAATGTTTTAGAAAAGCATTTGCATCTTACAGATTACTTCTGTTTTTGCAGTTTTTTGATACTTTTTCAGGGTCTGTACAGGTGCTTGAAATCATTGAAACTATTTGAGATTTAAGGTTTGGAAAGTGATTGAAAGTGCCTTTTATTCCAACTGCACAGTTTTGCAGTAAAGTGCAATCTAACGTTTGATTAAAAGCCTGAATTTAGAAAATGTTATTTACAACTGAAACCAGATATTTTCACATCCTAATAAAAAGACAAAGGATTTTTTTTTCTCAATATCTCTAGTTAAATTAGAGTATAATTTTCTTGTTTTAGGTCAGTTAGAATTACCAAAATAATTAATATGTGCTAAATCCCAGAAAATGCAACAAGAAATTGGTAAATCCAGATTAGAGTTACTAAATAACAATGTCCATTAAGATTGGAAATTGTAACAAAGGCAGTGGTTTACACACTAACAAAACTCCAAATCAACTTTTTTGCAGACAAACTCTATAAGTTGTTTTTTAAGGATGCTGTCTTTGTGTTTCTGTAAAAATTGTGAAATATTTCGCATATATTATCTGTTTAAAGAAAAGTGGTAACATCTCAAAGGTGCCCTCTTTGGGTTGAACGGTATCTACTGAAGGCCACGCCCCTCATTATCTCTTGCCCCTGCCCTGGTTGGTGGATTTTTTCTAAATTTGTCTGGGGGTGAAGTTATGTCATCCTGAACCATTTGGTTACTGGTTCAAGCCGCCATTTTGTCTCAGTCACTTTGATGTGTTTTTGGGCAAGACGCTTCACCCTCTTTTGTCTTTGGAGTCGTCTGACTTCATAAAGTGCTAAGTACAGAACATTTATCACTAATTTGAACAAAAACTAGGGTAAATTTTCTGTAGGTTGAGGATTGATTGACCATAGTCCACTTGAAACACTCTTTAGCTCTTTCCCATATTCTTTATGTCCAGTTTATGAAATAAATGAGAAACAACAGTGCTTCACAGCTACCTATAGTGCATAACAAAGCGGCAGCAGTGTCTAAACTGGCACATCCAGTGTGGCACAAGCAGCAGGTGTCGAACCAAAATGCGAATAAATCAAGACCTAAAGACACAAAACGCTTCCCACACAGCAGGACTCCAGTTGTGGAGTCTTTGTTGCGCTAAGAGGACATTTTAAGCAAAAAAATAAAACTCAAGAGGAGCCCTGAAGATTCTCTGTTTGCTTCCAGACAGAGTTCAATAAATACATAAAAGAAAACGGCCAGTCTACTAAAGTTTCTTTATGCTTTGTGGTTTAAATAGATCTTTTATTTATTGTGCAGATATTTACTATGAAATATTATCTTAAATAGAATCTTTATTTGAAATATCAGGAATGTTTGAAAACATGATTTTACCAAAAATTTCCAACTATGATTGGAAATCATAGTTCTGTTTTACTTTAGTCTCACTTTTAGAGTCACTGTTACACATTATAGTAAAAGGTTTTAACGATTAATTCTGACGATTAATTGGTTGTAACAAAAACAAATCACATTTTTTATTTAACCACTTAAGCCTTTCTCTGCACAACACTAGAAATACATTAAAAGACACAAGCAAATAATATATTTTTCTTTCTTTTTTTAGAGAAAATAGAAATATGTAATGCCTATAAAGCAATAACATTCCTTGAATGTTTGCTTGTTCATTTTTAAATGCATCAGCAGCTAAAAAATGTTGTCTATTAAGCTGTTGTTTTTTGTTTTTTTTTAAATTAATAAATAGATTGTAAAAGGGGCCTACTATATTTTTAACAGAATTTGAGCCAGGTGAAGTTAAAAATGCAACTTGAGTCAATTAATCAGTTATTCAATGTTAAATTAATCTCAATTAATCTGATTAATCGTTTCAGCTCTAATCTCTAAGTTTTGACACTTAAACCAGTCGTCATGATTGTGTTTGTTTAGATCACCTTGACCACCTTTTTCTTCCTTTACTTCCTTTACATCTTCTGTCTTCACTTTGTTTTTCTTTCATTTTAAAAAAAATAAAATATTCTCACTTTCTCTCTCTTTTTGCTTGTGCTTCCCTTGCAAATGCACACATTCATGCTCTCTAGCAGTGGTGCAGCATGACAGCCAGGCTGACAATAGGTGGCTGTCACAGTGATTGATGGCACTGATTATGTGTTAATAATTAAATAAACAGTAAAGAAAAATGCTTTAAAGTACCTTCTGTTTTGATACTCTATGTATATTATCTGTTTAAAGAAAAGTTTTAAATATCTGTAAATTCTTGTAAAACTTTCGTAATAATAAATATAAAAAACATGTCATAGACTTTAGTTTTTATCACTCTGGAGTCATAACATTAATGGATTCCTAACAAAAATGGGGATTTGAGGCATTGTGACAGATAAAATCCTATTTTAAAACAATCTGGATGACTAATGTAACAACTGGTTTATCTTTGGCACAGAGTCCCAGGCCTCTACGGAGAAGACGTCATTCATGGTTCCTGCAAAAGTTCAAGACCAACACATGTTTATGCTTAAGTGATAAAAATCCAGAGCGGCCGGTGGGATTATGAGCAGTCGGGTGATTCTGCTAGAAACCTGCAGAAAATCTGCTACAAAAGTAAGTTCTTGTTGAATTGTTAAATAGACACTTTTTAGGCATTAACCAATTTTTACCACAAATATTCTGATATCAAAGATATTAGCATTACCCATAGAAGCTGTTTTTAAAGGTGCTCCAACTTAAATACAACCAAAACAAACACGCTAGGCTAGTGCTAGCGGGAAAAATGGCTCCTGGTCTTTTGCCAAAGACAAAAGAGAAATCCTACAACCACTAAAATCTGACACCACTCCATTTTTGTTTGCCTTTCTTGAAGAAGGAAGTTGCACTCATGTCTTCTTCTGATGTTTTTGTGTCGTTTCCATCAATGGTTCTTGGTGCAGCGCCACCACAGGTGAGGAGGGGAACAGGTTTTTCAAAGGGTTTGGTTCATATGAAAATGAGCTGCAACAAGCTGAAAATGTAACAAATTTTGCAATTTTGGTCCCCAATTAAACCAAAACACCCTTAAAGAGTTTGTCCTTCCTCGATGTCCCAACACAAAACAAAGTTTATTCATAGAATAATTTAGCATTTAGATTCACTGCTACATTTCTTCAAATGTATGCTAAGAACTAAAGGCCTTTTCATGCTCCTTTTTAAATAGGACTGCCCCTTTCTAACATTGCCAATCTCCCCCAAATGTGTCAAACTCAAGGTGGTTTTGCTAAGCTTATTACGTTTGGAAATACATGATGTCAGACTAAAATATGCACTAAATAAACGCAGAAGACTGACAGACTGTCACCATCTGTTTGTGCGTTGTGTAATGTTGAGGATAAATGGGCCCTTTGGGTGTCCCAGTTGCTTTTTTTGTAATTATAGTTGGATGACAACAATTAGGAGTAACTTACTTTTCAAACTGAGGTTTCTCAGGGAATTGGCGAAAAGGCAAACTGACCCAAAGCGCCTGCTGAGTCATGATAGGAAATATTAAAACACAAAAACATAAAAAGGAGATACAATTACATCATGCTACATTTGCTTTATGTAATGATGACTTTCTCCCATTGCCCTGAAGACAGTTAGAGCTCCTGCATCAACAGTTTATCTGTGCTGAAGCAGTTTTTTCAGGACTGAAAGTAAATGCCTAGTCTAAGTAGGCTTTGGTATTTTAATTAGCATACTAAAATAGTTTGGAGAGGCATCAGCTATCAGTCATGTCTTACTCTGAAAGAATCTCTATTTTTATGATGTACTGAGCACCTCTCCTCATCCTGCTCTCTTTACTCTGCATTAATATGCTGCTGCTGCTGTTGTCATTAACTATACAGGTTTTTTTGTCTCTTTTATGTTGCATGCATTCTTGCCTTGGTAGTTGTTAGCTTTCTACAAGCTGTGTTTCCATTACAAGTGTGTGTAAAACTTTGACGATATTCCGTTAATGTAAAAAAACAAAACAATTTTGTTGTTTCTGTTAAATAAGAAACACAATAACAATCAACTGTGAATAAGAAAAAAACATCCTCTTACCACTTCATTGTTTCTGCCAGTAGTAATATCCGGTTGTTGATCACATGACACGTATGATATGAATAAAGTGTTTCAATTTTGTGAAATAAACCAGTTTAGACATATCTGAAAAGCCACCTCATATTAGCACAAAAGCCTTCTCTCAACCTTTTAGCAAATTTATTTTTATAAGTCCAATTTATGCAATTACTGTCTACTCTGTCGAATTCTGTTGGTTTCTTTCTTATAAAATTCAGTAATAGTATTAGAGAATTTGAAAATTAATCATATCAATATAATCAATTCCCTTCTTTCTTTGCCTGTCGTCTTGTTCATCATTTCTGGTTGTTGATCACATGACTCGTGATGCGAAAAAAGTGTTTCGCAGTTTCGTAAAATACACTAATTTTGGTACAGCCAAAAAATTTAAAACCTCGAAGCGCAAAATGTTTTATCAAACATCATTTTGTTTTTTTCAAAATTGGTGTTTCTGTAGAGACCTGAACACATGTTAGTAGCGTGATAATGTTAAATTAAAAGGTATAATTATCTTATTAGACAAGCATTTATTTGATTTAGTATTTAGTTAGAACAATTAATTTGGTTATGGCTAAATATGTGCTCAAACTACTTTATTTCATAGAGTTCTGTCATGATAATACCCCTTTAAGAACGACACAATGCATGATGGGAGTTGGTGGTTCATGACCTGTGAATATATACAGAAAGAGAAAACTACACGCGCTGTATGCTCGAATCGTGGATTTTGTTTAATAAAGTTGCACAAAAGCGAAAATCTATGTGAGTTTTTTAGTTCTTCTTAAAGGTGCAACATTTCCATGAAGCAACTTTAATTTAAAAACTCCAATTTGTGCATTTATACGGTCAAGAAATCACGGCTGTTAGATGTTATAAAAATCCATCATATCAATATAATCAATTCACCTCCGTTTAGTTTTACTTAACTTTGATGCAGCGTCCTGCGAAAACATAACCCAGCAGGATGGACCCAACTTTCAAGTGTTTGCTCAAGAAAAAAAAAAGAAGAAAAAGTTGAAAAGTTTTCGGAAGGAGGGAAAGAAAAAGGTGGAAACAGTAAAAGGAGTATTTTAGTATAAACAGAAAGCAGGACACAACAGTAACCGACGGCAACCATCATCAATCAGAGTTTGAAGACATCGCTGCTGGCAAAGACGACAGGAACAGAGAGATCAGGGAGCAGCGGGATGAAGGGATGGGAATGCTGAAAGAATATGAGCTGAATATAAATACAATGAGGATTGCTGGGATAAAGGGACAAGGGAGGAGTGGAAGGAGAGAGGGAAACAAAAAAAAATTATTTTGGCCTCTTTAACTGTGTTAAAAAAGGAATTAGGACAATGACTGGTCACCTTGAGACCTGCACTGTGACTCTGATTCTCTCTTTTTACTGACTTTCTCTTTTTCTGTAAAGCCAAAAAGTAGCACAATCAGGATAAACCATACTGGAATGAAAAGCAGGAGCAGCGATTTCTATGAAATGACTGAAACCAGGAGCCCACTAAGCCTAACCAGTAAAACACCACCGGTTTGTTTTCTGGATAAAACAAGAAAGGTTTGCTAAGCCCAATACCAAAGTTTTCAATGTCATGAAGAGTTCGCTCTTTTATTTCACTCTGGTGGTTCACCCTGAACACATAACTGGGTCTAAAGGTTCTGATCAAAGTTTAATGGTAAAAAGTTGTGATGAAATCACAACTGGACAACTTTAAATAAGAACGTTCACGCCAGGCAGTAAAATCTGAAATATGTGGCGAGTGATTAGATCTGTTACTTATTCTGTGTACAAACATATAGCTCGTAAATTTGATAGAATAAAGCACAGTTCCTTTGAATTACAGACCAAAACTAACGCGTGTCTCGCGCCAGCGGGAGAAAAGACTCATGGTCTTCTGCCAAAAACAAATGAAGAAGTGTCTTCTTCAGAGGCTTTCCTGTCATTTCCGTCAGTGGTTCTTGGTGCCATGCCCCCAGTAACTAGAAATCAAGAGTCAGTGCTCCTACCTCTGAACAGGTTTTTCAAAGGGTTTGTTTTGTTTGACACAATCGAGTGTGAAAGCAAACCGCAGCAGCTGAAAATTTTATTAATGTTGCAATTTTGGTTCTCAATCGAATCGAGTCTACCGGACTATCAAGTGTGAAAACATCCTGAAAGTCAAATCTTGATAAGACACCAGATTCACTATCTCTTTTTTGTTCTGTACTTCTCATACCAAGGGTAACTACAAGTCTTACTCATGTCTGACTCAGGACATTGCCATGAAATTGCTTTGTAGTTCCAACCAAAGAAGACCCAGGGTCGTCTCGGTCTGACAGACAGGGAATCGCTAAAATATGCAGAATCAACTGCGCTACATCAGCAAGTTTTCTTCTGAATGGCCTGGAAAACAAAGTGAAGGTTCGGTTTGGGTGGGGAAGGCGTCCTGCGACTTCCTGTCGATCCGTTCAGTGTTTTGGTCCAACTTATTTTCACTGTGACCTTTCTGAGTCTCTTATTTTCTGCTGTACTTTCGGATTATTTATCCCCAAATATTTAGGTTTACCTCTAATAATTTAACATAATATCTGTTTATGTTTATTTATGAATTGTGTAATGTTTGTTCGTATACCAACTATTCAAGAAGGAAAATAGAGGGGCGTGCTGTGGCGGTGCAGGGGTTTAGCACGCCCCACGTTTGGAGACCTTAGTCCTTGACGCGGACGTCGCGGGTTCAACTCCCGGTCCTGACGACCTTTGCCGATGTCTTCCCTCTCTCCTCGCCCTCCTTCCTGTCTGCCTACTGTCCCAAAAAAAATACAAGCCACTGGCACCGCAAAAATTCATTGGGGGAAAAAAAAGAGGGAAAATAGAGTTAAATAATAAAATATGTTAGGTTTGAACACTTGTTACTGAAGAAGCTGCAGACTCTCCTGCAGCTGTTTTCTGGAGCATTTTATCGTGGAGAGAAGCAGGTTATGTGAAGTTAAATGATGCGAACACCCAAAATGATGCTTCCTCTGTTCCTTCAGAGGTCAACTTGGACGCAGTTGATACAATTTTTAAAAGCAAGGCTCATCAAATTTAGACAGTAAAACAGCTGGAGGCTGATTCATAACATCTATGTCATTAAATTTACTTATTTTACTAAAATGTATACAAATGAGTAAATATGAGGTAGAGATCTCCCCAGTTTCTGAATGGCACCCTGATTTTTGTTCTCCGCTTACGTCTGTTATCTGTCTTATTCCCCTCATTCATTTCTCTCTGTCTCTCTCTTCTCCATCCTCCTCCTAAACCCTGTTCTTTCTGGATGAGCAGCTTTTATGAGCTGAGTGATAAAGAGAAGGGGAATGAAGGGCAGAGAGGGAAGGAGAGGTGGAGGACAGACGGGGATGGAGATAAAAAAAAATAATAAGTTAAAGAGAGAGATGAGGAACAGTCTGAACTCAAAACAGTGTTTAGTTCTGGCTTTATTACACCCGATTGGAAATTACCCAACATTTTTTTATGCTATAAAATGTCTCTGTCTCAAGGTTCATGTCTGAGTTGAAACTTTGAGGCTCGTTTGTGAAAGAGACGACAGGATATAATCAAGACGCCTGTCGGTAATGTCACTAAATAAAGGCTGTACAATTTCTCTACTTAATTAAAACCTTTTCAGACTCTTTATGCCTTTGCCGTTTTAAAGCACATGTCACAGAGGTCTTTAGCTGAACGTCTGTATTAGAAAATCATTATAAAATGTACATTCTTACTAATGAACCAATATTAACTGTTTCTTATAAAAATCAGTCGCTTGTAAAGTCACTGTTGTGAAACTTAAACAGTATTCTGGTCTAATTTGAATAATGTTGGTTTGTTCAACTTTAGGTATTTATTTTACATTTGTTGACGCATCAAACTTTGCAGAAAGTGTTAGAAGTTATTTTGGCCACTAGAGGGCAGTCAATAAAGGACACGGTACGTTTAATTTCTGCTTTTAAGTTCCAGGTTAGGAATGTGAACAAGAACGCCTCTGATTCCCTTTAAATCCAAGATGGCTGACCTTTGTGCGAAACGCAGTGGATTTTTCTGTGATAATATTTTTAAAACATTGTATCATAGTAAACCAAAGGTACTGTGGAACATCTAAGAAATTATGTAATAAGTTTTAGCATTTTATGCAGGTGGATGACACTGCCTGCGTCCAAATTTGGAGGGTGCATCCTTCGAAGGTCACATTTAAAGGTCGATTACATCATAGGAATGTGGCGAAGACTGTCCACATTCATAGGTTCCCACATATGTTTCTTTCTATGCTTTACCACCGTATCCAAAGATTCATTATGGGCCAAACAGGAGATTTTTGTTCTTGTAATTATGTTTGAGGAAGCAGGAAATGGAGTGAAAGTAGGATATAGTTTAAAATAAGTTGAAATCTGGTGATACAAAACTAATAGCTTAAGACTACAGTTTTTTAACTTTTATTTAAAAAAAAGAGTGTTTTACATATTTGTCACTATGTCCTTACAGTATTATATATATATATATATATATATATATATATATATATATATATATATATATATATATATATATATATATATATATATATATATATATATATATTGTAGGATTATTCTCTACGCTGCATTCACATTCTCAATGAGACTTTCTGATCAGCCTGTTATCTGTCTGTATTCCTGCCTCATTCATTTCTCTGCATATTCTCTCTTTCTCCATCCTCCTCCTAAACCCTGTTCTTTCTGGATGAGCAGCTTATGATCCACACCACCAGGATATACAGAGGACATTGGGATGTCAAGGGCAGAGAAGTGTGGTCGGATGGTTACAAAGAGAGGGAAGGTCATCCGCACAGAAGGGATCTCACTCCCAGAAGGAACAATAGCAGACATAGAGGAAGGTTACAAATACCTGGGAATATCACAAGCAAATGGCAACCTTGATGAGATCACAAGAAAAAGAGCCACAACCAAATACCTCCAACGAATAAGACAAGTCCTGAGAAGCCAGCTCAATGGCAAGAACAAGATCCGTGCAATAAACAGCTATGCCCTACCAGTAATCAGGTACCCTGCAGGAATAATTAGCTGGCCAAAGGAGGAGATACAGGCCACAGATGTTAAGACCGGAAACTACTAACAATGCACGGAGGGTTCCACCCCAAATCCAGCACACTGAGACTATACGAACCGCAAAGAAGGAGGCAGAGGACTAGTGAGTGTGAGAACCACTATCCAAGACGAGACATCCAAGATCCATAGATACATCAGGGACAAAGCCTCAACAGACAATGTGCTCAGTGAATGTCTCAAACAATGGGGAACAGAACCTGAGGTGCCGGAGGAACCATCATGGGAGGACAAGCCCCTGCATGGGATGTACCACCGCAAATAACAAGTGGCTGACATCAGAAAGTCCTACCAATGGCTGGAAAAAGCTGGACTGAAGGACAGCACAGAGGCCCTCATCATGGCCGCCCAGGAACAGGCCCTAAACACCAGAGCAATTGAGGCCCAGATCTACCACACCAGACAAGACCCAAGGTGTAGGTTGTGCAAGGAGGCCCCTGAGACAGTCCAACACATAACAGCAGGGTGCAAGATACTGGCAGGGAAAGAATACATGGAACGACACAACCAAGTGGCAGGCATAGTGTACAGAAACATCTGTGCAGAATATGGACTGGAACCCCAAGATCAAAGTGGGAAACACCCCCGAAGGTAGTGGAGAATGACCGAGCTAAGATCCTGTGGGACTTCCAGATCCAGACAGACAAAATGGTGAGGGCGAACCAACCAGACATAGTCGTGGTGGATAAACAACAGAGGAAAGCCGTTGTGGTGGATGTGGCAATACCAAGTGACTGCAACATCAGGAAAAAGGAGCATGAAAAACTAGAGAAATACCAGGGCCTAAGGGAGGAACTGGAGAGGGCCTGGAAGGTGAAGACCACAGTGGTGGGGCAGTCACCCCAAACTGGAACAGTGGCTACAACAGATCCCAGGAACAACATCAGACATCTCAGTCCAGAAATGTGCAGTCCTAGGCACATATATATATATATATATATATATATATATCCAGGCCTCTGGGAGCTAAGAGGAAGAAGAATCACCACCATGTGGGTGATATATAATATATATATATATATATATATATATACATACACACGATATGGATGTGGCTATTGTAGACGGAGAAACAAAAAGTACATTTCCACCAGAAAACTCAGAAATTTTGAGATAAATCTCAGAAATTTTCTTCAAAAACTTGGAAATTTATGAGCTGAACATTTTCAACTTTTGAAATTTTATCAACCTTGTGTATGTGCTGCTCCATGTGTTGATGGCGGAGAAACAACTTACCGTCCTTGAAGAACGTTTTGTCCGCCGTCAGTAATGGCCATGCTGACTAGCCTTAGCATTCATGGCAGCCTCCGTTGTGGGGAATCAGTTGTAGCAGAAAGAAAGGAGTAAGGTGTGAGCGAGCATGATTGACAGCACTAAGACCCTCCTCCTGTCTCTGATAGGTTGTTTCTGACCTAGATCAGTTTTTTCACAGTTTATCAGTCAAATACTTTTACAACATAGTGATGGTTTTAGTTGCATACTGCAGCTTTAAGACACTCAGGAAGGTAAAATCTGCATAATTATCTTGTTGTGTGAACCAGGAATAAGAAAGTTGGAGATGCAATTACCTTCCAGGAATCTTATTTATAAGTTTGTAAGACCAAGACCATTTTCCTTCTTCCTCATCTTTATGAACCATTTTGTGTTGATCACAAAAAAATTACACTAAATTACATCCAAGTTTGTGGCTGCATTGAGACAAAATGTGAAAAAGTTCAAGGTGTAATAATACTTTAGCTACTGTACATACATTTTAAAATCCTTTAAAGACTTTAGCAGCAGATAAATTGATAGTTTAAACAAATTGAGTAATACTGGGTGTACCTGAAGACACTGAAGAAACTGAAGGTTACAGAGTGAATAAATGGTTGAGTTGGATGAAAAACAGAAGAGTGAATATTTTCAACTGGGTGACATTGGTCTGTTGGCTTTTTGAAATGTTTTCACTTCACTTTGGGACGTAAACATGAAGGAAACGGAGCCTCAGGCTGAGTGTGTGTGTTGCTCTTTAAACTTTTTGTCTAAAATTCCTCTATACAATCATTTCCTTCACACACACACACACACACACAGCCGCTGTTTGTGAGTCATCCCTCGAGGCCATCAGGATTTATTTAGCTTTTATTTATACAAGCTTAAAGTCAAACCATCCATCTCACACATAACAGCCTGAAGCTTTCATTACAGTGTGTGTGTGTGTGTGTGTGTGCTGTAGATGACACCATGTGCATGTTAGCAAGTTGTGTTGATTTACAGTAAGTCTTTGATGACACTTTGGGTTTGTGTGTGTGTGTGTGTGGGTTTTCCCATCATCCTCCGCTGCACCTCGAGCGCTGATGTTGACGGCGGTCGGCTAAAGTTGTGTTCTTTAATGATCTAATTCAACAACACAATTACCAAGTGTCAAGCTGCAGAGCGAGCGTCTCAGGGCCGAATGGCGTGACAGCGACGCTTTGTTTCTATACGAAAGCTGTTTTATCTTCTCTAACAATCATCAGCTAAATTAAAACCCACTGGACATCTCAAATGTTCAATAAAAATCTCCTGTTTCACGCTCACATGGGGTGGAAAATGGATTTGTAGATGTTGAGACCAATCAGGAGCAGATGATGCTTGAGTTGATGAAATAATTGCGTCCTTCAAATCACAATGCAAAGAGTGTTTATGTTAGAGGTTCGGTTAATTGCTTAACTAGTCCAGTATGCAACACTTAACAGCGTCTAGCATAAATATTCTTTCTCCTTGAATGTTTCCATATTCTTTCACCATCTAACCACAAAATGTAAACATAAACCAACACAATAACCATCTGATGGCGTACAGAGAAAACGAGGAATGTTTTTCTACATAGTTCCCACAAGTCTGAACCAGAAGTGATCTGCGCCATGCATTACAGGTGTAATGCCCATGGACCCATGGCTTTCAGACCAGCAAAAACAAAATGTGAGGACACTCTTAACCAATGTGCGAGAGAAAGATGCATAAACAAAATGGCTGCTGTCAGGATCGACCCGAATGAGACGGAGAAGAAAAACATGTCAGACAATGTAGACAAGCTGCCTCTGATCTCATAGTACTGTGTAGTTAGAATCTACGGATGCTTACAATCAATGATTAAGTGTATTTGTGAAGGATATATGAGCTCTTTGTGTGAATAACAAGGTTCTGGTGACTGATAGAGTGAGTACATGTAGTAACATAAACGTAAGCTACATGTCCATCTTAGCTAGCAGCTAAAAGATACATTAGCTAAGCTAATTTTGTACACAGTACAATATCAAATATATTTATTGTAGTATTACACAGAGGTGGGTAGAGTACTCAAACATCGACTAATAGTTGTAATGTAGAGTCAAATTTACAGGAAACGCACATACACTATATATAACAACTTGAAATTTGAAGTGAAGTTGCCGTAAATAAATTAACTGACGAAAACAGTAATTTATACATTTTACATTTATATGTTCATTTTATATGTTGTTTTGTTGTTCATTTTCATTAAAATAATTTATTTAAAGTAAAACACCGACTTCAGCACCATTTTTAACCATAAAATCACCAATAACAGTCATCTAACCATGAAAGTAAAATTACCTGTAATTTTGGCCGAAAAATTTTAATGTGTTTTTACAGTGTAGAAACAACATTCATGGACTCCATTTCAAGCAGGATTTATAAACATCAGCTGGAGATTTTGGAAAAAACAGAAAAATGAATACAATTATTATAGTAAAACCTGCAACTGTGAGTGTAGCTGTGTAACAAAAGAGGCTAAAATCTCATAATTTCACTACAAATGTTTATCATATACACAAATTCAATAACGTTAAAACATATTTTCTTCCATTTTCTGTTTCCATGTTGATAAAACAGAATAAAGGAACTTGTGTTATAACTGTGCACAGACTAAGTGAAGAAAGTTTTTCCATCAATAACATCTAAAGTGGGTTTGTTGCTTATAACTTTGTCATCGTCTACTTTAGTACGTTTTCAATCCAAGTAACTTTCCTTGAACATAAATCATTGTCAGGTGGCCCTGTACATCCTGCAGCTGCCCTTAGAGTTTCTGCACTGATAAATGACATTATTACCCCTCCCTGCTGTCGTTTATGCTCTTAAAGGGACAGAGTGATAAACAAAGACACCATTCAAGGGAAAAGGATGCTTTACGCCGAGCTGCTTAAAACAAGATTTTTATCAACACCTTCGTTCAAAATCAGGTATTTTACTTTAATAAGAAGGAAAGTGATAAAGATTTAAGCTCCTGTCATTCAGAGTGGCTCATTTTGAATGACTGGTAGTTATATGCCTGTTAATTTGGACACAGCTGACATAAAATCTTCTTTTTATAAGATCCAATCTGTTGTATTTTCCACCTTGTTGGTTTACAACGTCCAGGATTTATCATGGAGCAGCACAGAGTTTCTGTCCTTCATGTATCTGAAGTAAAGGAAGTGATTTACTGTTTGATAAAAAAAAAAATAATCCACACATAACATCAATATGAGAATCATTCAGATCAGAATTCAGCTCCAATTTTAACAACTGAAAAGGTAAATAGATTAAAATGTATTTATTTAGGTTATTTTTAACTTTTCCATACACAAGTAAAAAAAACAACAACATATGGCTGAAAAGGAAGAATACAAAAAAAGGAAAGTCTCTATGCTAATTGGTCATATTGTGTTTTTATTATGTTGTCACATTAAACACGTCTCATTGTTTATAAACCTTTTCGCTCAACTTCAAATGAAATAAATTTATTTTATCTAAACTAAAGTCTTCACTCCGTCGTGCTACAGCTAACTCCCTAAAGCTAGTTTAGCTAATTGGCTAACCTAGCTTTATGATAGGTGGCTAATCTGAAGCCACTTCAAGCTAGCTATAGTTTTAGGTAGGAATGCTAAAGCAAGTTAGCATTGCCACCCATAATGGTGGTTAGAAGCCAGATAATAAAAGTTTTAAAGTGGGTTTTATAAATGTCTGGTGTTGGGGAGTTTGTTCCACAGCACAGGGCTGATCTCTGTTTTAAATCTGCAGGATGTAACTTTTGTAAACTAAATATTTTTTCACATATTTGTTAAAACTGTCACTACGTCGAAACAGATAATCTGTCTCCACCTCCTCCCTTACCTACTATTGCAATCAGCAAAAAAACAACCAATCAGAGCCAGGGAGATGATCTTAGTGCTGTCAATCAGTCACGTGTACACGTTGCTAAATATGCTACTGGTGTGAGAAACACCTTACCTTTATATTAAAACAGTTTATCCATGGAGAGTTCTCACTGTTCTAATTATATTTCTCACTTAAGTTTTTAACATTATTTTTTCTTTTTAAATGCCATGTACTCCTTTGTTTTTGGCTGTTGATATTTACACTAAAATGAAGTTAAAAGAAACCAAGAGAAACATAAAAAAGGTTAAAAAAATAACACTTTTATGAGTCAAAAAAGTGGGAAGTGAAAACAAGGTAACATTTTGAGGTAAATCTGAAGTAAAATTCCTCTTTTGACAAAATAACTAAAGTTCAGTAAAGTTAAAATGAATCAAGTAAATTGGATTTTGTTTTTTTTCCTTCTCACTCAAACTGTTTTGGAGAAGAGGGAAAACTAAAACAAAGAGAAAAAATATGTCAGACTCATTTTGTTTTGGAGCATTTTCATTCTGACCTCTTCATCCTCCTTCCTTTGCCTCAGTCAGCCTCCTCTTCCTCTCCGTCTTCTCCGCTTCTTCTACTTCTCTCTCCACTCCAAGAAGTCCAGCTTCAAGTTCATACTGGTCGTTATTTCCCCACTGAGAGATATTCACCTCCACTAAGAGCTCATCTCTCTCTGTCTTTCTCTGAGTCCAGCTTCGGTTTGATCATTATTAGTCCTGAGAGACAAATGATTACCCTCCGACTCTCCTTTTTGTCCCTCTTCCTTCTTTGTTTTACTTTTTTCTTTCTTTCTCTGACCTGAACTCCACCCTTCACCTGCTCCTCCTTTTCCTTCATCCCTGCAGCACAAAACTTCCAGTCAGAGGTTACACTGCAAAAAGTATGTTTAGTCTAGTTTCTAGTGCAAATATCCAGAGTTGGTTTTGTTTACTTCAATAACTTTTTTTCTTTTGGAGAAAAAAAAAATACTTTTAGGAGTATTTTTACTACGCTGTTGTTTTTACTTTTATAATTTTATTATGAAGTATTTCTACTCTTACTTTTGTAAAATTTCTGCATTTTTTTACCCACTGAGAAAAAACAAACAAACATGTTTTAACCAAAAATGTGTAACTATTTAAATTTACTCAATTACATTTACTTCAGTAACTTTTTTGGGGAAACAAATAGAAGTATTTTTATTCTACATTAACTTTAGTGAACCTGATTTGAGCCAATAAAGAACAACTTCCTGTTTGATGAGTTTTTAACGTCTCCTTCAGGCTCCTCATCTGTTTCCTTTTTTCTGTTCAGGGTTTCTCACAGTAATGAGATTACACAGGATTAGAAAACCCAGTCTGCCTGTAATCCACACCACTCAATCCCATTTCACTGTTTAAACGCTCACTTCTAATTCTCTGGGTTTTGTTCTTCTGTCGCCTTTTCTCTAATCCTGATCTTCCTCTTCTTCTTCTGTGGTATAAATCTCTCAGGCTCATTTAGTTATCCAGTTATAAAATCTCATTTTTGATTTAATTTTCTTTTTTTGTCTTTATCATGTTCAGAACAGTAAGAAAACCTTAAAAGTAATTTATTTTAGTCATTTTAGAATGACAAACTGAGTTAAAATACTATTTCAGTGAAGTAAGATGATTGTTTAATTACAAATAAAAACATATTTTTCAATATGACACAAAATAAAGAATAACAGACGTCTAACACATATATTAAGTTATGATCTTTACAATTTAGGCTGAAGATTGCTGCGTTCAACAGATAGTTATTGTTTGCTAAAAAAATCTGGCAGTTCATTCAGTGCTGCATTCAAAACTACTGGAAAGTTTAGTGGAAGGAGAAAGTGTGGGGTTCATGTGACAGTGGTAACTGAAGCTATGAGAGGATTGTAAAGCCACCAAACACAGACGTATTATTGAATTGGAAAATGACATCAGCACATTTTTTTTAGTAATTTATTATTTAATTTGCTGCCAGATTTTATGGAAATGCAACTTATTTTTCTGTAATAAATGCTTAAAACATCTTACTCTATAGTTAATATTAAATAAATCAGAAAATATTCTGAGGAACCTTGTCCGTCACATTTTGAATATTTAATTTTTAATGTAATCATGTTTTCAGCTTACTGAATCTGACTGCTATCTTTACAAAGTGATTTAAGGATTTTCAGATTCTGTATTATAAAAAAGAGAATAAAAATATTTTCCAAACTATATTTCCGGTTCCATATTTCCTTCTTTTCTTTTTGTACTTCCTTAATTCCTTTTCTATTTTTGACTTTCTGACACTCATCCGTCATTATTTTCTTCTTTTCTCTTGTTTCCTTCCTCTTTTGTCCTTCAGTCACTTCCTTTGTTTACTTTTCATTTATCATTCTTTCATTTCTTCCTTCTTTTCTTTATTTCCCCAATTTGTTCTTCTTTGCCTTATCTTCACTTTTTCCTCCCTTTCTCCTTGTTTTTATTTCTTCCCTTCCCTCTTGTAGTTTTTGTAGTTTTGCGTACATAATCTAAATATTTAAAGTAAACTTTTGTATTTATACAAAATCAAAGAAATCAGAGAGGACATTATTTCTGCCTTTCTGAGACTGGGAAAGTTTAGAGATTTCAAATAAAAATGTGTTGGAAGTTATACTACATTTTTAAATTAAATTATTGACTGAATTTATTTATTCATTTCTTTAGCTTCAATGTTTTAATTTACTGAAATGCTCCTAAATAATCATTTAGTTTTAACTTTTTGATCTTTTCTTTCTTTATCCTTTATCTTTTTTTTTTTTTTTTTTTTTGCTCTGTCGTCCTTTTCTCCTCCCAAACTTTGACTCACCTTCATCGTCGTTATTTAGGGAACGTGCGTCCATCCCGCCACCAGAGCTCGCGCGTGAGCAACAACTGACCAAAACACGCCGCTCGCATGCGCGTGCGCGCTCTCTCGTCAACCACGTGCTGTTTGTTCGATGTCCGGACGAAAATGATGCGGAAGAAAAACACAAACTTCCCGTTTTGGAGAGAGTGAAGCGGCTCGTGAGAAAGTTTATGAAAGAGAGCGATGCGACCGATAATAGACGCACGCGCACATACGCACGGTCCTTCCTCTCCAGGTCTGCTCTGATTGGTCCATCGGTGTGTCTGTTATCCGCGCGGGAGGCGGAGGCTGACCTAGAGTCTGATCCAGGCTGCTTTACGCACAGACCGGACAGTCCACGCACGGATTTCCACGGCGAGACTTTGTCCCGGATTGGAACAGTTGAGAAGAAGAGAAGGAACGGAATAAAAGAGGAAGAGGAAAAGTGAGTGGAAAAGTAAAAGGAAAGCAGAGGAACAAGTGGTTTCCAGCTGGAAACTGTCCCACACATCCCACTTCCAGCTCCTCCATGTCGCTCACCGGCTCTCCTACGCTGCTCTCCCCGAGCTCGGGGACGCAAACTCCCGTCGGGCTCTACCGCTCCGCCCCGGAGGCGCTCCACACCTCCTCCGCCGTGTCCACCAGCACCTCCAGCCCGGCGCACATCAACTCCAACTCCCACTCCCACTCGCTGTCCCCGTCCCCGCGGCTCACCAGCAGCATGCTGAGCGCCTTCCTGCCCGGACCGGGCGGCGCCCTGGGCTCCCTCGGCGGGCTCGGCTCCCTGAGCGGCCTGACCCCCGGCTCCCCGGGCTTGGTGCAGACCTCCTCCGGCGCGGGTCTGTGCAGCGAGTGCAAGCTGGTGGAGGTGCACGGCGTGAAGGTGGCCAGCTTCAACGTGGACGGGCAGGAGCTGATCTGCCTGCCGCAGGTGTTCGACCTCTTCCTGAAGCACCTGGTGGGCGGGCTGCACACCGTCTACACCAAGCTGAAGAGGCTGGACATCACGCCCGTGGTGTGCACCGTGGAGCAGGTGCGCGTCCTGCGGGGGCTCGGCGCCATTCAGCCCGGCGTGAACCGCTGCAAGCTCATCTCCAGGAAGGACTTCGAGACGCTGTACCAGGACTGCACCAGCGCCAGGTCAGTCCGCGGAACCGCCTCGTTTCGGGTTCAGAGCGAAACTTTCAGGGATGCGACTTGAGTTTCAGGACGGGAGAAACGCACTTTGCGCAACTTGCACTTTTTGTTTTGTGGTTTTTATTGCAAGGGAAGTAGTTGTGCACTATTTGTTATCCATTTCGAGCCAATCTGAACTCAATCTGGAAAACCCGAACCCGCCTCGGTTTGGGTTCTTTCAGGGATGCAACTTGAGTTTCAGGTGTTTGTGCAACTTACAGTTTGTTTTTGGTCGTTTTTATTGCAGGGGAAGTAGCTCCGCACTGTTTATTATCCATTCGACTCAATGTGAACTCAAGGTTCCGGCTCCGTCTGGGAAAAATATTGCACTTATGTTTTCTAGCAGAGAAACCGTCTCGGTTCGGGTCCGAAGCGCAACTTTCAGGGATGCAACTTGATTTTTAGCACGGGTGACACGCGTTTTGCGCAACTTAAAGTTTTTCAATCCGAAATCAAGGTTCCGACTCATTCTGGAAAAATATTGCAATTGGCTATCAAAGAACCGGGAAAAATATTGCACTTATGTTTTCTAGCAGAGAAACCGTCTCGGTTCGGGTTCAAAGCGCAACTTTCAGGGAGGCATATTGAGTTTCAGGGCGGGAGAAACGCACTCTGCGCAACTTTCAGTCATTTTTCTGTCTCTTTTTTATTGCAAGGGAAGTAATTGTGCACCATTTCGACCCAATCTGTCTGTTACGACTCAAAGTTCCGAATCATTCTGGATATACATTGCAATTTTAGGTCCGAATTTTCCAAGTCAACTGAGTCCAAACTTTATGTAAAAGATTAAAATCAATCAATTGGATTTTCATTTAAATTATATCCTTATGCTTTTATTTGTCACGTGTTTTTGCACCGCTCAGGAAAGAAAGAAAAAAAAAGAACCTAAGAACCTAAGTTGCATCAGTTTCCTGTTTTTGTTGTTTTTACTGTAGAGTAAATGTATAAAAGAGTCCAAACTGTCTTCTTTTTTTCTAGGGTGATTCAGTTCAGGTTGAGTCATATGTTTGGAAAAGAAGCTGTTAAATAAACATTTAGCTCAATTGGGACTTGAAAACTGAGTACAGACTTTTTTATAATTTGTGGTGTTTCTGAAGGTAATTATATCATTTAATACGTTATTTATCTTCAATAAATGAGATATTTAAGTAAAGCTTGTGAAGATTATTTTTAAAAACAGTTTGGAATCTGCCATTTTTGTGTTGATTGCTTTGATTGGTGATCAGCAGGTGAAATACTAAAAACAATCACATTTAGTTTTAATTTTATGCATTAAAACTACAAACTTCCACTGTTTTCAGCCTATAAACCAACAGAATGCTTTTAAAAACACTTTTTGTTTTTAGTAAAAATCACATGCAGATTCGGTCAGCCATGTTTGCCTCTTGTGTGTTTAGAGATGTTAGAAAAAAGAAGATGGATCTCGTAACCTCAGAGAGAACAGCGAATCAGTATCTTTAATTATTTTCTAGATTAACTTTGCAGCTGGTTGTGTGAGACGTTAAAGGAAGAAGAAAAATTATCGAGTTTGTTTCTTTTTGTAGAACTAAAACCACAGAAAGCAAACAAGGTGCAGTTTGGAGACGTTTCTGCGAGTGTCAGAAACGTTTTTTTATGTTGATGTTTTCTCAGAAATGCAGCGTTATAGTGTGAGTGAGTGTGCAAACACACGCTACAGCCTCTGTTTGTGATGATAACCGGTGGCTTTTTTGCAGTTTGTTCTGAAGTCTCCTGTTAAAAAGAGCAAAATCTTTATTTCTATCTTAATCGGTGCTAAAAGTGTTTTAATTTGTCGAATTCTCCAGATTTGGGTGCTTTTCTGTGTCAGCTGTGAGGAACAGAGCTAATTAGCAGAGCGTGTTTTTGGCAGCAGGATGCAGAGGAGTCGCTTTTGGAGCGTGCAGAGGACTCTGTTTGTGTTAACAGAACTGATAACAGGCTTTATTTTTACACCGGAGCGGGATATTTCCGTCGCTTCGTCTCTGGAAAGGAAGCAGTCGAAACATTGTGCGGGCGGAGAAATGTGGGAGAAATGTTTTGGGTTTATTTTCACAGATTTTTGATTTGATTGGTTGGTTATTTTCATGCATGTTTGAGATATTGGAGAGAAATCTTCTAATTTTAATGTGCATGGTTGGGTAGTAACTAGTTACATTTACTTGAGTAACTTTTTGGAAAACAATGTACTTTTAGGAATATTTTTACTACGGTGTGCTTTTTACTTTTACTTGAGTAATTGTATTATGAAGTATTTCTACTCTTACTTGAGTAAAATTTCTGAATTTTCTTCCCACTGAATGAAAAACAAACATGTTTTAACCAAAACTCCACTACACACAGACACACACCTGCAGTTTTGTATTAAAGTTTCTGAAGTTTTTTTTTTGAGAGAAATTGATTTGAAAAATTTTGTTTTACCTGCTTTTGTTATTTTTTAGTTACTTATATGAATTATTGTCATTTTTATCTTTAATATACCAAAAATTCCACCTAGCGTTATATTTTGGTCCGTCTGATTATGTAGTTTTTAAATATTAAATGATTGATAATTTGATCAGTTACTCAGTAGACTTCTTACCAAATACTTTTTTACTCTTTCTAGAGTAACTTTTGGGTCCTCTGTCCTCCTCTGGTGATCTTCAGGGCAGCGGTTTAATCATGGAGTCTGTGGGCGGTTCTGGTTCTGGAGGGACCAGAGTTCTGCAGGTTTTAGGTGTTTCTCTCCTTGAACCAAAACATGATTTAAATAAACGGGTCGTCAGCAACCTGTTGCCATGGAGATTCAGCCATTTGGATCAGAAACATCTGGCAGCGACCTGAGCACCTGAAGACCGTTCCTCTGTGGAAACTCTTCAGAGTTCCTGAAAAGTTTAGAATTTCATGGAAATTTGTTCCAGTTATGGAAAAGAAAAGAGAAAGAACTTTATCTCCTTCCTTTCATCAGTTCTTCCTGATTCCTTCATTACTTTGTTGCTTCTCTCAGTGTTTCCTCCCATCATTTAGTCCTCGATTCAGACTTTCTTTCTTTCAATTGTTTTTCCATCCTTCGCCCAACCCTTCCTTCATTCCATCTTCAATTCCTCCAAACGGATAGAAAGATGTTTCCTCCATCTTTATTTTTCTGCCTTTCTCTTTGTTTATTTCTTTAATATTTCCTTCAAACCTTCTTTTCTTTTCTCTTTCTTTACATTTTCCTTTTATTCCTTCCTGCTTTTCTTTTTGTTTCAGTTCTTTCTTCCATTCTTCTGTATTTTCTTAATTTCTATCTTTTAGTTCTTCTTTCCATCATACTTTAACATTCTATCCTTCCTTCTTTTCTTTTGTCCATCCTTCCCTCAAACCTTATTTTCCTTAATTTATTTCTTCTCCGTCCTTCCATCCTTTCTTATTTTTACTCTTTTTCTTCCTTCCATTCTTCAATTCTTCCTTCCTTTCTTTTTCTTTATTTCATCCTCCCATTCATCCTTTTCTTTTTCTTTCCTTCTTTATTTCTTCCCTCCTTTATTCAAATCTGGAGAATCTTTTAGAAATGCTCTGCGGATTTTTCCTTTTCTTCCTCCCTGATAAAATAAATCAGGTGTAAATCATTATGAGGCTTCACTGTAATCATGGAATCATCCTGGAATCATCCTGGAAAGTCCTGGGAATTTCTCCTTTTGTTGGGAACTCTGGTTTTGGTCCCAGTTGGGCTTTTTTTTTGTTGCAGATGACAGGCGGACGGTTTTTGGCTAATAATTCACTGAGTTGCATTGCTGTGGATCCTTGGTGTGTGACCTCTGCTTTCAGACAAACACACAGGCACACACACACACACACACACACACACACACACCCACACACACACACACACACACTGTCCTGCAGTTTATAAAGGATTGAATGTTGTCGTTTTTGTCTTCTGCTGACTTACACAATCACAGGTGCATCTCTGTCTCTTCTTTATTCCTCTCAGTCATTTCTCCCTCTCTCTCCCTCGCTCGCCCAGCGGTACATGTCAGAGGTAATAATGGATCATGTGAATGCACATGGAACAACACGGCTGGAGAGCTATTGTTGCTGAACGCGCAGCGAACACACACTCCTCTTCCTCCAATCATATTGACATTCTTCTAATGCCTCCTCTTCCTCCTCTTCCTCCTCCTCCTCTTCCTCCTCCTCCTCCGTTTCGCCCTCTTTAAAGCTCTGGGAAAAGAAAAGCGGAGAAATTAAATAATAACACACACAAACGAAGAGAAAGAAAACTCCCGCTGTGCTCCAACATACTTCATCTCCTCTGTAATCCATGCGAGTGTTTGTGTTTCTGTGTGCGTAAACACGATTACCTCCTAAATCCACTTGTGCTCCCTGACGACGGCTCTCGTTGACCCGTGTTTTGTTTCCTTTTAATTTGAAGTGGTTTCGATGCGGGATTATTAAGGATCCGCCGCGTCACCGGGGTGGGAGAACGGGGAAAAGTGAGAAACTTGTGCCGTTAAAAACAACATTCCCACACGTCTTGTTGAGAAACCAAACATTAGCTAGCAATTTAAAGCCGACGATGTCATCTCAGTGGCTTTATTAAGACATCTGATTTATTTTTCTTCACTTTTTAGCAATTTTGTGTTTGTAGGAGTCTGAATAATTGGGAAATCCAGTTCTAGAAAGTCATGTTGATGACTTTATTACTTACATCGGATGTGTTGAAGCATCTAAAAGCATCTTTGAGGATCTCAGAGTCAGAGTGAACTAAAAACAACAAAACACAGTTCAGATTACTTAAAAAAAATCATAAAATATTTCTTTAGATTGACATTCATATAAAGTTGTGGATCAGAAGTTTACACTGCTAGCTGAAAAGTTAGTTATGTTAACTGTAAAGCACTAAACCTAAACATTAGATCTGCTAACACTAATGAGCTACATAAACATGGAATTTAGCATAAGCTAATGCTAAAACGCTAACTTCAACACATTATATCGCCCTCAACAGGGTCAAATTTGTTACTGCACTTCTATCCACATGTTCAGGCTTAAGGAAGTGACGCTTTGGAACAAACTTTTCACTCACGGTTTCAGTTTTATATTTGTGGAGTATTGCTAATGCTGTTGCTAATTTAGCCTAATTGATCATTGTGGTCATCAGTAGATTTTAAACTGTTTATTGTGGAGCAATGCATTCTGGGTATAGAATAAACGCGAGGAGAGGAAGTAGAACTGCTGTGTAAACAGTCTTCACCTACTTCAGAATAAAAGCATGAATGTAAATGTGTATCTTGGAAAAATCTTAAGAGTTGACACCCAAAACTTGAACATGTATGTTAAACTTTATTCAAATGAAAGCTTATAAAACAAGTATGTAAATAAGTGCTTTAGAATTCATCATCGAGCAAAGCATGCTCAATGTTTTTCAACGTTAGCAAAAACACTAAATGAAAAATTAGCTACCTTATTAATGCCTCAGTGACTGTATGTGTTCTTACACTCTTATTTAATTTTCCTTTGGGATCAATAAAGTATTTTTGAATTTGAATTGCAGTGACTATAAATCGTTTATCTTTTTTGTTGTCTTTATTTTCTACCAGGTAAGCAAACTGCTGCCAGATAAATAATATAATAGGGTCCCTTCGATGCTTTGTGTGCAGAAAGTTGCTCAATGAAGCTGATTATGTTTGATCAGTAACGTCTGAACATGCGTAGGGGCAATTTGGTTTACAAATTCACAAGGACTATTTTCAATGAGCTACTAATCTGGTTTAATTGAATCCATTATGATTTCAAAGTCATAAAGCAAAATTAACTGAATAAATATAACGCAGACGTTGGATGGAGACTGTTGGACTAATTTTGGTGGTGGCCTCCTGCAGAGGTGTGAACACTCAGAGGTGTTGCAGGCACACAACAAGGCCTTAGATCCTGCAACAAGCAACAATCACAGTTTAGATCAATCAGCAGGAACAAGATGATTGTTTTTCATATTTTTTTATCCCTGATGATAATGATTGGAGCAGTTTTATGGGAAAATATGACAGATTTCCTTGTAAAGCTTTAAAATTATGGAATTTTATGATGAGTAAAGAACAAAAACCATGTGAATACAGTAATTTATCCAGACTGTACCCCATGTTATTCTGCTCTAAATTATCAAATTTATCACTGTCCCTTTCTTCCATAATGTATTTAGACATTTATGAGCTTGATTGTCAAGTTGATTTTTGATTGATCAAAATTAATAAATTATGCACAAAAAACAAAATCCCACTTGTTTTAGAAGGTGAAAAATAGACCTTAATAGATTAACTGAGGTACATGATAACATTTCCATATTTATATTAAAGAAAGTTGAATTTCTCCATTATGGTGCCAAACACTGTTAAGCTGGATGTGACGATTCTAAAGGCAGATGGACAATCAAACGTAGTGCAGCAGGAAGATTTAAACATGTCAGGAGTTTATTAAATGTGTCTCTCTGAGTGATTCTGAATTGGAAAAACTTTCCAACACTGGGAGCAGTCATATTGACTGCGTGGCCAGAAGGGACCCAAGACGAGAAAAGTTTGTTTTTTAGATAAACCTTTCTATAAAACATAGTCAGATTTTATCTGAAACGTGTGATTTGGACCATAAACCAATCAGACCAATGATTTTTCCTGACGTTCGACTCTTTGAATGGTCGATACCGCACATAAAGTTTGTTCTTTATATTTTTTTAAAAATACAATAAAATCATGTAAATTTGAAATCACATGTTCTGAAGTTGAAGTATGATAAGTGTGGCAACCCCGATTAAAGTTTGGCCCGTATTCACGTTGTTTTTAATTGAAGGACGGGTTGCTTTTGATCTGAGCGAGAGCGACGGAGTGTTTTCTGCTTCCTTGTCACCTCTTTGGTTTTCTGTGTGTGTCCGGGTGTGTGTGAGAGGAAGAATCGATAGTGAGTGACAGGAGGGAGGGTTGCTGATGTCGGAGTGTTATTCTGGGCTCTCCTTATCACGACAGGCTGTTAGAGCCCACACACACACACGCAGCCATCACAGCGGTGCACACACACCCACACCGATGATGGAGGTTGTATTGTCTGTAACTCAGGGGGGAGAGAAGTCGTTTTGGTTTGTTGAAGCGTTGCAGAAGAAGCTCCGCACACACTCAGCGTGAACTCTTTCTGTCGTTGTGCTGTTTTTCATTCTTTTGCATGGAGCATTAAGTTTTTTTAATGGAACACAGTGGTTTGTGAAAACACACACCGGCTGAAATGTGGTCAGTTGTTGTGCCTGCTTGTCGAGGTGTGTGTGTGAGAGACAATCTAGAAAGCACAAACAGAGCTATCAGTTGTCACTCCGGCTCTGGTTACATGTGCGCGCTTGGTTTTGTGTGTCTCGCCGGGGTTCGTGCGCGTCGTTTCTGTCCGTGTGTTTGGTTTCAGCTCCGCTTTGTGCTGCTGGTTAATTGATAAAGGTTAAAGCGCTGGCCGGCGGGGAGCCGAGGTCACCCCGCTGCAGTGTGACGGAGTGTGTTAGCGGCCAGCAGCCGGCCGATCGGATCGCATCGGGTTGATTCTGAAGCAGCTGTAGCTGCCGATTATCTTGAAAACGATTGTTAGTTAATAAAGCAATTCTCTACCTAGTTTAACGAAGACTTGGTTTATATTTTATGGAAGAAATGTACTCTCAGTAGAATCAGATTCATCGAGTTTATGAACTTTGTTTTTTACTTCAAGTTCACCTGCAAAATTTTGCATGCAAATGTGATGACCTTTTGGTGACCCAAGCCAAAAATTGAGTGGCTTTTAGCAAATCAAGTCACACTCTTTTGAACATGCGACACCAGTACGTTGCGCTAGGCCAGTTTTGGTTCTTAGCAGTTAGCTGGTAGTGCTAATAACTTAGCAGTGCTAAGTTTTTAGCACTTAGCATGGCTAATAAAGATAAGTAAACAAATATAATTTCATATCAATTTATTCTCTGCTGAATAATTTCAGCTGGTACTTCTTGACGCATTGGCATCATGTGATCAAAGCACAGTGATTTGATTGGCTAAAGCAGCTCAGGCCAGTATTTGGGCCAGACCAAGAGAATTTTGTTTTTGAAGTGATGAGAATAAAATTATAATAATACAAGACTACGGTTGTAATAATACAAGAATAAAGACGTAATATTGTGAGAATAAAGTCATAATATGATAGTTGTAATAATATGAGAATAAAGTTGGAATGACACAAGAATAAAATGGTAATAACTTGATAATAAAGTTATAATATTAGACTAAAGTTCTAATAATTTGATAATTAAGTCTTAATATGGTAATACAATGTGAATTAACTAATAAATAATACTTTGAGAGTAAAGTTATGGTTCCACAAAAATGGTCAATACTATGAGAATGAAGTCGTAACACAATGACAAAAATTTGTAATACGAGGACAAAAATAAAGCCGTAATACTACAAGAATTAAATGGGTGCCCAAAAATTATTATATAGTGTGTAATTTCACCAGATACAAATTATTTATATGTTAATTGTTTAAAACGTTTAGATTTTAAAGAGACTTTTTCTTCCATGGTATTTGGTTATGACTAATAAATACTAAAGTTGCACAGTATTACTATAAATACAACTTTTAGTTTAAAAGCGTAGATGGAATAACTGTTATAATATCTGCTAAAACATAAAGTGTTTAGATAAACAACTTAAGATTTACTCCAGGTTTGAACTCTTTCTTCTCTTCCTTTTAAAAGGTTTTGCTTCAACTCGTTGTTTGAATCTGTCTCTTTAAAACTCGCTCGGCTCATCCTGGTTTATCGCAAGCATGTCTGGTGTAAAGTGAGCAGCTTTTTCACATCTTGTGTTCAGTTTAATGTTTTTCACAGTTTGCCATCCTGCAACCTGGTGGCTGAGTGTGTGTGCCTGCGTGTCTCAGGGGCCGAAAAAGTGGTTTCATGCTTCAGTTACCGTCCTACCGACCAGCCGGGGCGAGAGACGCAGGAAAGATGCTCTCTCTCTCTCCCTTGTCTCTGTTTTCTGTATGAAAACAGAGGAGAGTGAAGGATCACAGAGGGAGAGGTGAAGATCAAAGCAAGAAATATGACCCTCTGTCACCATGGAAAAGAACCGATCCTCTTCGTTGCTGCGTGTGTGTGTGTGTTCGTGTGTGTGAGGATTGAACAAAACATTGAGAGGGGAGAGGCAGGTCAGTGTGTGTGTGTGTGTGTTGGAAATAGATAATGTTTCACAAAGGCTGTTTCAGTCTGCAAGTTTTCAGCAACTGAAACTGCTCTTTGTTTGCGTGTAAAAACAGAAAATGTGCATTCTCTGCTTCTTTTTGGCTTCTTCGTCTTTCTTTTTTAGTTGAGCCAACGTCGAAATTATTTATTGCAGCCAACATCTGGGCAGCTGCAGGGCAGAGTCTCAGCTGTATGGTAACCCCAACAGAGATAATTATTAGCTTCATTTATTAGGCACAAAAACAAAGTAATGTTGTCCTGATAAATTTTATACTCAATCTCAAGCACATCCACCAGCAAAATATCAGTGAATAATCTTAATTTTTATATAAACTGATAATAAGATAAAGATGTTTTGGTCTTGAGTGAATTATCTTCAACATTTTCAGCCTTCTGGTTTGGAACAGCAAAAGATTAGACAGACTGGTGAGACTCTTTATGCCTTGTAAGTCCAAACGACGGTGTGTTAATGAATGAAATGAAACTTTTGATAAAGCAAGAAGATGTTATTGAGGAAATGTTGAGGAGAACGAGGGGCTCTAAAATCACCAATGTTCAAATTTACACCTAGAAACACGGGCAAGAAATGGTTGCAAAGTTTTGGTGGTTTTAAATAAATAGCAGTTAATCATCAACGTAAAGAGAAACATTCATTTTGATATGGCAAAAGTCTAAATTTAGTTATATTTCTAAAATAAATCTTATTACACAGAAAAAAATGTCTGGGATACACACTTATGATAAAGATTATATGTGCTTTTTGGGGGGGTTTCGTGTAGATTAGGGAGTAAATATTTAAAATCATCAAATATAGCTTAATAAGCATCAATACGCATAGTGGAAACCGTTTTAGCACTACTGCAGAATATCTAAAGTTTTCTTTATTTCCCCTTAGAGATGCAGCCAATCAGAGACAAGGAAAATGAACAGAGCTCTTGGATTGGTTGCTTTTCAAGCGACAGCCAATAGGACGTCAAGTAGCTTTGTGCTAATGAATTTCAGCTACATTTTCCTTCAACTATTTAAAAAGTATTTAAAAAACCGTAACACCATTTCAAAAACAAGCTTACATGTTTAATCTTTAGAGTTTTTCTTGTACCAAAAACTCTGAGAAACAAAGAGTTTGTTTATTTGAACACTTTTAACACTTGTTTTTACAAACCTCCATTTTCCCCAGTAAAACAGCGCCGGTTTGGCGTGAACAGCTGTTAGAAAGGGCTTTCTTCCCTCCCCAGATGTGTCTGGTTTATAGAGGAAGCAGTCCAAGCAGCAGAGAGAGATGAAGGGTTGAAGTAGGTGAAAGATGAAGGAGGATGGGTTGTTGTCTGCAACACGATTATTAGATTCCTGTGAGCACACACTTCAACACACAAACACAGTCTCTTAGGTGCACTTAGCAGATTGGTTTAGAAATTGCATTAGGGAGTGTCGCAACAGCTTTTCCTCTCGTTCACCTGGTAATCTCTCTATCCCACCTTCTCCCTTCGTCATATCTCAACTTTTCCTCTCACCTCCTCTTCTCGCTGAATTTAATCCCATTTCTTCCCTCTTTCTTTCCCTGTTCTGTTCGCTTTATCTCTTACTCCTCTCCGTTCTGTTTTTTATTCAATCTTTTTGTCATTTACTCCTCCCTCCCTCCCTCCACCTGGTCTTATCTCTATTTATTGTGACAGCTTGTCAGAGGTGCGCGCGCGCGTTTTAAGAGGGGAAAGAAAAAGAAAAGCGGGCGACAGATTTACAGTTTACGGCGAGCGGCGTCCGTGAGCCGCGATATCAAAGAGAGAGACAGCGAGGAGGAGGAGGACGAGGAGGTCAGAGGCGAAGGAGGAGATGAAAGGAGAGCGGAGAAGAAGAGTTGAGAGAGGGTAAAGAGAGGGCAGCGAGGGGATGACGGGTGATGTGTGTGTGCTCCCCCAACAGACAACATGTTATTAATAAAAACAGGAGGAAAACGTAATTATCATCCACTCTGAGAGAGGCAGAGTGTCTGTTTGTCAGTGTGTTATTACAAACATAATTATAGCAGAAATCAATTAAAAACATGACAAGGGCACACATGCACATCCACGTGTGTCGCCCACCAGCAACTTCACCAAATTATCACTTAAAACTTTGTAATTTGTAATTAGGAGTGTAGGAACATGTCAGGAAGCCTACAAGTGTTCTTTCTCGTAACGGATGTAAGACGCTTTTCCTTCAAAACAAACTCCGTTTTTCAGTTTTTAAGAAAGCGCCTGGTTTTCAGAGAGTGTGTGTGCGTGTGTGTGTGTGTGTGTGTGTGTGTGTCCGCGCATCAAAAATCCTTCCCAGACAGCTTGTTATTAATGCAAACGTATAATAATCCATTTAGAAACATGTCATCATGATTAGAATAATAACAGTGGTTAAACCGACTGAGACGTTTATGGAGGAAGGAGTTCTCATCAGTTTGGCTAAGTGTGTGTGTGTGTGTGTATGTGAGCAAACAAACATGTTAGCGCTTCAGTTGACTGCCAACTTTCCAAACTTCTGTTGTTTCTTCTTTTGTTTACGTATAAAAAGATTCGGGACAAGAAAATGAAGTTATAACAAACACTCTGCACCAAATACAGATCGGGATTTGACAAGTTAGTCATGAAAATTACAGATTTCTCTCATCAAGAGTTGAAGTCTTCACCTGAATTTGGGAAAGTCAGTAGATCCTAAACTAAAATTATGCTGTTAAAATCAGTGAAGTTTCTCATTATTTCCAATATTGACAGCACGTGTTTGTAGCTGACTACAAACCACAACGCCTCAAATGTGTACGGTGTTGGACTGGGGGACTGGATTAGAAAAATCGGTTTCCAACATTTTAGTTTTGACGCAGTGGATGATTTGTTTTCCGCTACAGGAACCTTTTCCAGGATCAAGAGAGATTTTCTGGAGCCGTTATTTGCCCCTTCTGTTGTTTGATTAGATTTACTGAAACATAAACAAAGAAATGAGAAAGTTATTCTTGACAAAAGTCACGGTTGAGATATAATACTTTCATTCAATGTGAAGTTTTATGGTTTTAAACTACTTGTTTTGTAATAAAAACTACAAACTCCATTTTAAGAAATACATGCTACAAATTTTCTCTATGAATGCATTTAGATTCAGTTTCATAGTGTAAGCGCTGTGATATAAACACAAACGTTTTGTCACTAGAGCTGTTTCTCCTACTTTCTCAGACGAAAGATCACAAAGTGTTTATCTCTGAAATTCCTTTAAATTTTGTTTGTTTGCCGTGATTATATTTTCATTATGAAATTTACTTTTTGTGATGGAATAATTGCTTCTTGTTTTATAAAATTCACATCCTTGAATTCAGTGGTGGAAGATTTGAGTTCATTGATAAATCAGCCCTGATCTTCATTACTTCTTGGAGATCGACGATTGGCTGATACCTGCATGTGAAACCGATCTTATCCACCGATCCAATCTACCTTCGCAAATATGTCAAAATCAGCCAGTCCTCTTGCTGTTCCTGTTCCCCTCCTCACCTGCGGGGGGCGCTTCACCAAGAGCCACCGAAGGAAATGACACAAAAACCTTCAAAATAGACATGAGCACAACTTTCGTCTTCACAAAATGTAAACAAAAATGTGTAAGAGTTTGATTTTGCATTCACACCTCCCCAAACAAAGTGGACTAAACGGACCAAGATGAACTAAACGGCTCTAAGCTGTGAACGAGTCTCAGTTGGGGAGAACTGTTCTTTGTTTTTACCACTTTTCTTGCGTATAATGCTCTGCTCACAGGTCTGCTATTGTTGCTTTTATTTAAAATAATTTAATCTGGAAATACAATGGCTAGAAATGGGTGGATTATTTCGTATTGAATAGTACAGAAGAGGATTTTTGTTTCTGCAAAACCAACTCAAGTCTATTTTTCTTTTATTATGCTTGTAAATTACACATATCCTTAACTTTTAATACACACAACACTTGGTACTAAAGAACAACTTTTTTGATTTCCATGTGTTTCATTGGAAAGCTTAGAATCGAGCCTGTAAACAACTCAAAACACATTTACAAAACAGCAACACCTTCTCATTAAGAAGAACAAAGAAGACAATGAGTTAAGAAAGAGACTAATATTTTCATTTCAGGTGGTATATATACATAAATATGTTGTGTTTTTGTTGGGACAATTTAAAGTTATGTGGACTGTGAGAGTTAATGGGTCAAGAGAAAAACTGTTCAGTGTGTTTTTGAGCAGTCTAAATGATTGGAAAAGTTCAGTCCATGTACCACAGGAGTTTTCTTTCATCCTGTTGACTTGAAGCATCTACGCTCCAAACACCTGGAGTAAACTTTGGCTCTTTCTCTTGCATCTTCCAATCTTTGACAACCTGTAGTGCTGAACTGAAAGCTGGTCCGTCTTCCTCAAACAGTCCAGAAACATGAATGTTGATTCAGTGATGATGTTAAATTGCTCCTTTGTTCTTGGTGTGTGGGCGCTCTGACAGTGGTGACCTGTCCGCGGTGCAGCCAAACTCCCACTGAATGACGGGCTGGGAGTTTCCCCCCCTTTCAGCCCCAAGCCAACATAAAGAGCTAGTTTTGGTCAACAGTTGTCTGTTTTATATTCTCCATTGTCTTCTCAGTAGATGATCTTCACTCTGGTTGGTTAAGCCGCGTCCTTTCACTTTAAAAACCCAAATCTCTCTGTGGTCCTATTATGAAACACAATGAACCCTTGAAACGCTCCGCTTTTGAAGTTAACATTTACGCTCTTCCTCAACGTTGCCATGCCAGAATCGGAAATGGTATTTTAAAATGTCATTCCGACTTACTAAACTTTACGCACACCTGTGCATTAGCATAAAAATGACTTGTTCCGTCCTTTTATTTACATTTTTTGCAGCCGGTAAAGCCCTCTCTGTTGTTTTTGTCAGTCATCAACAGCAGGAAGGGTTCCTCGTGTGAATATGTGAAGACGTTGCTTTTTTAGCCACGAGCTTGTCATTCAGGAGCCGTACGTTACATCTGTGTGTGAGTGTATTTGCATCTTAACTTGGCCATATATGTGATTTCCCACTGAATGCTGCTGTTTGTGTGTGCGCTGGCAGACATGCTGTCGTTTTGATAGCTTGTCATTGAAGCGATACGGCCCACTGTAATTTTCTACTCAAAGGAAACAATGCAACAATACATACTTCACTGTCAAAAAAACCCTTCATGCTGTGTGTGTGTGTGTGTGTGTGTGTGTGTGTGTGTGTGTGTGTTTGTTTGGTGGGTGTCCCTGCTTTTGTCAATACAACTGGCCCCAGTTTGTGCAACATTTCGGAGTCTTTTTATTTCTCTTTCTTATTTCTATTCCTGCTATTTCTCCACAGGCTTGACATATTAGTGTCACATCAATTTGTGTGGAAAAAATGTTTATTATAAATAAAATTACGTTTCACTTTGACAAGAGGTTAAAAAAACACACCTGTGTGTGAGTTATAAAGAATCAAAGTAAAAACATAACGCATAAATTCCCTGCAGGAGGATAATAAAGTGAAATTAAACCACAGGTAAAGCCAGTAAAGTCACATACTGCAACCTAACATAAAAGCGCAGTGAAGCCAGTAAAACCACATACTGTAACATGAAAGCACAGTGAAACACAGAGCAGTCACTCATAAAGGCCCGAACTGTTCATTCATTAACTGCGTTTTTTAATTATGGCTCAGGCCGCTTTATATAGGAAATGTCTGGTTCTGTTCTGTTAACTTTAAATGGTTTCATTTGACAATTTTTTTCTGCTAATTGGCAGTCCACTTTCAGCTTTATTTTCATTTTTACAAACAATGTTTCAGTTGTAAGTTTGGCTGTTCAGTTGTTAAGCAAAGATTTGTAAGATTTTTTTATTTTGCTAAATCATAATGGTTTAAAGGTTGCTTTAATCATGTATTAATATTGTTTACAAGCAGGCATAAGAAGCTAGCTGCAGCAGCTAGCTAGCTGTGTTACCTAGCTAATGATTTTTACTAGCTTGGAGGTTCAAACAGCCATTATCAGAAGCACAAAAGTTTCTGTCTATAAATCATTGATTAAATTATAGAAACCTTTTGATTTATTGACTAATTTCAAATCTTCACTGAGCTTTAAATCTGGATTTAATGTTCCAGATTTACAGTTCACAGATTTAGCAGATTATTTAATTTTGATTATAAAAAAAACAAAAAAAAAATCTATTTTAATCAATTTAAAATATTTTTTATTTTGCTCAATCATATTGATTGAAAAATTGCTTTAATCATGTATTAATGTAAATATTTACAGACAACTGTAAGAAGCTACGTCTGACAGCTAGCTGTCCGTTTTACTTAGCTAACATGTTTTACCAGCTTGAAGGCTCAAATAACCATTAATACAAGCACAAAAGTTTATTTCGGTAAATAGTTGATGTAATTATATAAACCGTTTGGATCACTGATTGATTTTAAATCTATACTGAACAATAAATATAGATTTGATATCTCTTATCTCTCATAAAGAGCTAGCTAAGTAGTTTGTGACATACAGCCTGATAAAAGCTGAAAATACTTAAAATTAGTATTTTTTATTATGTTTTATCTTATAAACCCTGTGTAACCTATTATTTAACTAAAATATTCTAATTCATGACTGAAACACTAAAAATGTATTTTTCTAGCGCATGGAGCCATTAGCTTGAATGCTAACGTCAGCTAAATCCAATGGTGCAACATTTTAATGTAAAAATGTCACTTTCCCTTGCCATTAGAAAATAAAACCCTGGTTAATTTCTACCACGTAGGGTAAGAAAGGCTTTAAAAGACTTTAAGTCTGAAGTTTAGGTGTTTTAAACTGTTAATTTTATGATCCAATCTGAAGTAACCAAATGATAAAATACCAAATTTACTATCAAGAGCTTAAAATGAAGCATAACTGAACTGAGTTTTAGAGATGACCATTAAAATGTATATTTATGAAGAAAATTCATAGACAATAACAGTAGATGGTCTCAGTTTATGCATAATTTGAGAAATATTCAAACATCTGGCCGCCAAAGTGGTCATAACTGGTTATGGCCACTTTGTTATTCCTGGAGTGTCTGAAGAAAAATAATTAAATGTATTTAACTTTGTCACTTATCTTCATTTGTGATCTTCATCAAACTAATTCAGGCCTGGATAATGTTGGATAAAAACTATTTGGGTTGTTTTTGTATATTTATTCTAGTTAAAGCAATAAATATTTGTATTTTTCTAAAGCTGTCCTAGAAGACATCATCTTTTAACGCCCTTGATTTTACTAAATCTTAATCTAGTGTGTAAAATGTTCACATTTGACACACCAGCTTCCAGTCAGAAAGCAGAGAAAAACTGAGTTTATCCCTACATGATACCAGCTGACACAAGTCAGTGATTCAAGGACCGAAAGTAATCAAAATCCATTAGCTTTGAATATAAACCCTTCAAATCTTAATCAAATTTATAAAATCTTAAACTGGTTGGACACAGCAGGAAACGCCCGCAAACAGCAGCTCTGCGCTAATCTAAGATTGCATTAATCATTGATTCGGTGTCTGGCTGTAATTGATATGTAAATAGCATGTTTAACCTCCATTTACATGTGCGTTTCTGCGCCGCGGCCCCACACTAACGAGTGTGTGTTTGTGAGAACGGCGAGGCGAGTGTGGGAGTGCAAGAGGCATGTTGAAGGAACGGAGAGGGGGGTCGCCTCTAAGTTACAAAAGAAGTTAATTAAAAATGAAAAAAGAGAACGAAGGGGGCGCGGGAGGAGTGGACGGAAGAGGGAGGGGTAGACGAAGGGAGGAAGGAAATAAAAAAGGAGTGAAGCAGGGGAAGGAATAGAGGGAGGGAAGCGGTGTTTTATTGAAAACGGGTGGACAAACAGTGGGTAATTGGCTGGGGCTGCAGGGGCTAAAGGAGAGGTTCAAAGAGAGAGCGATGGAGAGCAAATTAACAGATAGTGGAGGAGGAAGGGAAAGAGATGACTGGGGGAAAACGTGAGGAAAAAAGAAAGTGTTGACTCAGACGAGATGGTTGGATAAAAGCTCACCTATCGCCAATTTGTAGTTGTAGAACATCTCATCACCTGAAGACATTTCGGGCTCATCTGAAAGGTTTTTGTACACTTTTTGGCTGCAATCATTTCTACACTGTAAAAACATAACATTTTACAAAGTATTTTGGTTTATTTTTTAGAGCAAATATCTTAGTACAATTGGAATAAGACAAAACAGACTTACAAGCTGAGTTACATTTACTCAGTTATATTTTCTTGAGCTGTACTCAAGTCAATTTAACTTTTCATTATGAAGTATTTCTACTCTTGAGTAAAACTGCTGGATTTTCTAGAACAAACTCCAATTTCTTGCTGAAAAGTAAAATTTTCCTTTGGGATCAATTAAGTACTTTTTGAGTTTAAATTCAAAGTTTTAATGTTTGGCTTTGACGTTTGTATCGATTGTGAAGAAATCTACGCCAATACCAAAGCAACAGTATGTCATGAAATGTTCATTTCGTATGTCAGTATGTCATGAAATGGACCTCTGGAACCCAGAGGGGACCAATCAAACGACATCTTTGCCAGCAATAAAATGTCTCAAGCATTCCTCTTGCTCCGATTGTATTTGCTCAGTATTTGGAAGTGTGACCAAAATGAAATCAATAACTTTGGTCACTTCCACTATTATCAAACTACAACTACAGGTAAATCACTTTTCATTTTTAAAAACTCAGTGTCATCGATCTCACTTTTCCGTCTTCTTTGATTGGTCTGGTTGAAATTCAACTGGAGAAATTTAGCTCAATGGGAGAAAACCCAGTGAAGGTAGATGAGAATCGAGGGGAGTTGCTATAATATCTGAGATTACAATTGGCTTTTATTTTTTACAACTGCAGATAGGAATACATCTTTAAGAAAGACATCAGGTTTTGTGTAGCTGAAGCGCTTCTCTGAGTATTTATAAATAAAAAAACAGCTAAAAATAAATTGATTAAATAGTCTAAAAGAATATTCCAAGAAGTTGCAATGTTTTTTTAATTGTTGTGGCCTAAAATGACTGATTTTCAAAACGTTGCAATTCTTTTTAGGCTCTATTTTCAACCCACTCTCACTCCCAACTCGTCATATATTGACGCATGGGACTTCCGTCCTCGTCACATATTGACGCGAGGGGTTTTACCTGATGCCTTACCGTAATTTTTGCCCTAAACCTAACCAATTTTTGGGTTTTGAAGTGTCGACAGTGTTTGCGAGGAACATTCGCGTAAATAATCCATGTAAAACATGCGACCTTCAAAAATCGTCAAAATCGTCAAAATTTTACGGTGAAGGAACCTGCCCAAGTCGTCACATATTGACGCGAAGTTATACCCTTCGCGTCAATATGTGACGCATGGTCAGACGGCGTCCCAACTCGTCAATATATGACGAGTCGGGTGTGAGAATGTGTTGCTATTTTTGCCATTTTTCGGGTCTTACAAAAAGTAGGAATTGCTGCACATAAACTTAAGGAATCAAATCGTTAATATTAAATTTCAAATAATGTTTTAAGTACCTTCTTGGAGTGGCACCTTTAATGTAAATAAAATATTCTGAGGAGTTTGCAAAGTTCAAAAGAAGAATCCCTTATTGGTCATTCATGTTAACATGAATATTTACACTTTGTTACAAATCATACAGAACATCTCAAAACGCTTTTTTCCCAAAAAAACAAAACATACTTTCATATTTCAGGTTAAACTTTCAGGTGACGTCATGAAACAGGAAGTTAAGCTGGAAGGTGATTGGGCGAAATTCAGGCTGGTTTCAGTGATTGGTCGGAAAAGAAGGAAAACGTTAAGATGATGGGTTGGAAACAAAAATGTTGCGATAGCTGGTGAAAAATTTACAAACCTGTGCAAATAATAAGTGAATTCAGTTTAGTAGGTGTGATTACAACATCATAGGGTCCTGGAGGGACGATTAATGATTTTATATTGATAGTAATAATGTGCTTTGCTGATCAATTTAACCATTATGTTCAACAATGAAGCAACAAATATTAAATCGATAAAAAAATCTGATAAAACTTGTTTAGAGTCAAGTGTTTAATTATGTTCACACATTATTTCTAATGTATGATGTAAATAAATGATTACATTTTATATGTATCCTGCAGGAAATGTTTTTTAGTACCGTAAGATTAAAAAAATTAGATTTTTTAATCTTAATTGGACTAAAGGTATTTTAGACCATCAACCTGGGCAATCACTGAGGGTTTATTGCGTTTACCTCTCTGTTCAGGACTGGTTTTATCAAGGTGCTTCGTCATTATCGGTCACTTCCAGTAGCAGTGTGATTGTCCATAAACATTTATAAATGAAAATGTTTCAGTTTATTCTTATTTTCTCAACCAAACCTCTAAAATCATCCCCACTTTCCACATAAAACGTTAAATCCTTTGAGCCGGGGCGTTTAGGCGTCATCCCTGCACTTCAGGTAAACGTGTATCTCTGTTTTATTAGCATTTGGTGTGAGCATATCTGTGAAGTGTGTGTCTTGTGTGTGTGTGTGTGTGTGTGTGCTGACTAAGGCTTATCAGATTCTCAAGGGGCCAAAAAAAATGCCAGAAGAAAGAGAGGGGCAAGAGGAAAAAAAAGAGGAGGATGGAGGTATTCTCTGCCTCGCTGTCTGATTGAATGGAAGCTGAAAGGTCACGACCTCTTTCTAAACACTCCACGGTTCTCAGCATTAATCAAATAACACTCACACACACATCGGCGAGCGCGCACACACTCTCCTCACACTCCTGCGCTGACCTTCACACTGCGAACACGCATAAGTTTGAAAACGAGTCGGGCTTACTCAGGCAGATGCAAATGGTGCTTTTACACACACACACACACGCGCACACACACACAACCAGGTGAATTTAGATGGGATTAGACACGCATACCACACTGTATAAACAGCGTCAAACAGTGTGTGTGTGTGCGTGTGTGTGTGGTTGTAACAGTGACATCTGCACCGTTGGCTAAACAGCTTGCGAATATGCTGATAAAAACAACGCCGGCAGCCAAATTTACAGCACCTATAAAACACACATCCACACACACACACACTTGTACACTCGGAGGGCGTATTACGGTGAGATTTACGGTGTGTCTGTGTGTGTGTTTGGCTTTATTGCAGTTTACAGGATGGTAAGAGCGTCTATGTAAGCAACAACTACTATCTGCGTGTGAGGCAGGAAGCTGTGTGTGTTCTGCTTGACTTTCTCCTTAATTTTTTATTTTTGTGTGTGTTACTTTGTGTTTGTAACCTTTGGTTCGTCGTGTCCGGTGTTTGTGCAGCTTGGTTCTGCTCATTGTGGAACGTCTCATTTCATTTGAAACTTTCTCAAAAGACGTGTCTGTCCAAAACGCTCCAGACAAATTAATCTTTAGCCAGATGGTCTGAAATGTTGGAGCTGGAGCAGATTTTTTTTCTCTTGCATTCACACCAGGTCTGATTAATCCGTTTCAATCAAAAGGTAGTTTGTTTGTTTAAAACGTAAGAATGCACCGATCCACTTTTTTCACTTCTGATATCTGAGGTTTAGGTATCAGCCGATACCAATCTGAAACAGAAAAACAGAGTTTATTTGATAACTCTGCACCATTACAGCACACTAAAATACACCGACAGCTTCTCAAGCTTGGTCAAACATTTAAGAACATTCAACCGAGTAACAACCAAAATAAATAATACAGAAACTGAAACTGATAAAAATAATAGGTTGCCTACTTTGTTCAAACATAAAATATAAACTGCAACAAGGCTTCCTTCTGATGGTTCAGAAAGTGAAATTAGGAATTTTAAATAAAATCTAAAATAAATAATAAAGGGTGACGCCACTCAGAGCTCAGCAAATAGAACTTACACACATGATCCCATGGATGTTATTGATGCTCAATCTAGATTATTTTTCAATATTGGGGCCGATACTGATATTAATATTGGATTGCTGCATCTCTATAGAAAGTTCGGTTCATTTGGAGAGGGTTGAATGTGTAATCCAACTCCAAAAAAGTGAACTCTGGTTCACCTAAAATCCTAGATAGGGGTTCGGTTGAAGTGGACTCTGGTGCGGTTTGAATGCATGTGTGAACGCCAAGCGGACCGGAGACCGCTCCAAAAGGAGGAGTTTGTTCATTCCAGTGAAAATTGTGATAGTTTTAATCACGGTGGAAAAAAAGCCAAACAAATCTCATGCAGTTGCTTGTTGCGTGCTAACATAAGACTCTGTATGAGCAGCAAGTTTATATGGCAAGCTGTTTTTAATTTAATGAGGAACAAACTGATTGCTAATTCCAATTTAAATCCAAACTGATGGAAGTTTCTCCTTGTAAAGATTCAATTTCTACTTTAATATGTATGATAACGTTCATTCTAAGCAGGTAGAATGTATTTGTGGATAGTTGTAGTGTAATAATAACAGTGGTGAAAACTGAAATATTCAATGAGCATATGATTGATGTCCATTTGGATATCTGTTCATTTTAAGGAGAAATAATTTATTAGTAACTTATTGATTTAAAGACACCCTCATGGCTATTAAATGTAAGCTAAGTGAGCTAAGTTTTTCTCCTTGTGGCCATTTGAAGAACTGCAGTTTGTTGGTTGCAAAAACATTTTAGAAAGACAATTTCCCATTGAGATGACCCAAATGTAGAAATTACGGACAAAATTAAACTTTCCTGCTTTAAACTAATGTTCGTCCATCATTAAAACTTCAATAAATTGAGTTTTAAGGATTTTTAACTTCTGCATCTTGTTTATTTTTAATGAATGACACTGTGTATAAATGCAGTGCTGTGTGCTTGTTTGCAGAGGTTATTATGCAAACCACTAGCTGGATGAAAACAGTGCTTTCCCAGTGATATTCCAATAAAAGATCATTTTTTTCCAGGTTTTTATGGTGGTAAAAGTTCACTGGTTTGCATATCAGACCTACATTTTCTGCCTCTTCCATTCATCAAACTTTGGGATAGTTGGCAGTCATTTACAGACTTTAAGTGATAAGAATGTTTTGGGTTTGATGTTGGTTATATTTTTAGTTGGTTATATTTTTAGCTTTACCATTTATAACATGGATTTTCTGTGGAGACATGAAGAAAGTTTAATTTCTGCTTTAAATGTTGACATTTAGTGGTAAAAATAAGTTTATTATCTGTATTATTCATGGTGTGTAGTGGAATCCAAATCTAATTCTTTTAATGAGGGAAGAAATGAAAGACTTCCTCTTCTTGTGTAAGGTTCTCCGCCGTGCCAATGGGCAAGGCAGCGACCTCCCAGCCGAGCAGAGCCTGAGTGTGTGGGAGTGTGAGAACGTGCAACAGGAAGTCATTAAAAAAAACAGTTGTAAACATGTTCGTGAAACATTTTGTTGGATATATATACAGCGCCATTCTTAAAGAGTCAGTGCACTTGGAGCAGAAATAAAGGCAGTGTGTGTTTATGCAGACTATATCAGGGGCTTTTAGCCTTTTTTCCCCCTGACTGTGGATAAATTTAGCCTCTGCCTGGGACATTTAGACGGGGCGCGCTGTGGTCATCAGGAAACAAAGTTAAACTCTGTTTAGCAATAAAATCCAATGAAACTAACAAAAAAAGTCAAAGATCTATTCGTGAAAACTTTCTCACTGTTTGCAGATTGTTTCACCAGTCTGAAAAGTTTATGTAACGCTGCAGGAGAAAAGCAGAAACAGCCCAGAAAATGAACATTTCATGACATACTGTTGCTTGCTTCATTCATGATGTGACCAGAAGAGAGACATTTTAGCTCTTCTGCAACATGTTACTGCTGCAACATCCTGTCTGTAAGGTCTGACTCCCATGAACAATGTTCATTCAAACAGAAAAGATTGTTCCTTTACATCTAACAGTGATTCATGATGTATCATAATAACACTGAATTATCATATCCTGTTTTTCTCATGTCTCATTCCAAGTCAAACTTCCTGCGATCTGCGGAGGATCTTTGCAAGAGTTGGACCTCTTTTTTTTTTCTTTTTTTTTTACGTGACTTTCTAGACCAGGGGTGTCAAACTCCAGTCCTCGAGGGCCGCAGTCCTGCAGTTTTTAGATGTGCCACAGGTACAAAACACTGGAATGAAATGGCTTAATTACCTCCACCTTGTGTAGATCAGTTCTCCAGAGCCTTAATTATTCTATTCAGGCGTGGTGCAGCAGAGGCACATCTAAAAGTTGCAGGACTGCGGCCCTCGAGGACTGGAGTTTGACACCCCTGTTCTAGACCATAAAAAAACAAATTTTACGGTACAAATCAGTTTTATTCTGAATATCAACTGCATATTAATAAAAAAAAAGGTACTTAATCATCAAATGTTCTGTTCATTCAGTAAAATCCAGAAGTTGTTTTCACACTGGTGGATCCAGTTTAATTTAGGACCAAAATTGCAACATTTGTTACACTTTTCAACTGCTCTGTGTCAAACAAACCAAACTAATTAAGAAACCTGTTCCCCTCCTCGCCTGTGGGGGCGCTGTTCGAAGAACCTTTGAAGGAAACAACACAAAAACCTCTGAAGAAGACATTGAGTGCAACTTCCTTCTTCACAAAATGTAAATTAAAATGGAGTAAGATTTTAACGCTAATCTGTTTGTTTTAGTTGAATTTACCCAGAATTCCCTGCAGTCCCTTAGTGTATGTTTGATCTATTGTAGCAAAGTATTAGCAATAAAATGCTTCTACTGTATTGGCCTAATGTCAATACAGTAAATTATTCTACTAGTTAAACTTTGGATTAACCGATTAACAACTGAATAGCAAAATGTGTTTGTTTGTTTTTTAAGTTTTCTTCTTTTTTTTTTCTTTTTACAAAATTTGAACCAGGTGAAGGTAAAACTGCTACTTGAAGAGTTTTTTTTGTGGAACATATTTACTATGTTTTCATATATCTTAAATAAAAAATGTATTTACTTTTTTGTACAGTTTTGCTTTAATAACTCTAAATGTGTTGTTGAGTCTGTATACTCCAATAAACGATTGATTATATGATTAGTTGACAAATATTTCAAAATCAATTAATCCTGATTAATCATGATAAATCACAATTAATCGTTCAGGCTTTGGAAGCACCCAAAAAAATAAAAAAATTGTGCTAAATAAACTAAAAGTATTCTTTTTATCCACATATTGGCATTAAGTTTGAGCTGTTCCATGTTTATGAAGCAAATCTTTTAGAGGACTGGCTCTTAGTTTTATGCCAAAACCTAGAATTTGTTGCCTTTAAAGTTGGAAGGTCTAATAGTGAACTGTAATCTTAAAAACCTTGTTTTCCTTTCCAAGAAAGAAACCTTCAAAGTATATTGTTTCATTTTTTTATTTAATAAAAGCTGTGATGGAAAATGTCAGACTAAAAGTTGAGGAAAAAGGTTTCTGGCAGAGAGGAGGGCTTTCTGAGAAAATAAGAAATCTCCCATAGCAACTAAAAACATTTGTCTCTTTAAATAAAGTAAACTAAGACCCGGTCTTCTCTAAAAAGTCACGCAAGTAAAGTCGGGTTAAAAGTTGAGATTTCGTCACCAGATGTTGGATCTTCTTATCACTTTATTGTAACATCTAAATGACTCTCGGAGGTCATCAGATGATTCGTGGACAGTTTCAATAAAAAGAAAAAAACCAGCAGCTGAATTATAGGAATGTAAATAAAGAGCATTTGGAGCGGTGGGAATCCAGCTGCTCTGAAGACGAACCAGTCTCACGTTTTAAAACCAGAACTTCGAAGTGGGAACCTTCGAATGGCTTTTACTCCTCTTCCTCCCCCGTCCGTCCAGAACCGTCTCCCTCTTTGAATTAGACAATGAAAACAATGAATTTGGTGTCTGTTTCTTTCTCCCCGCCCGCCCCCATCCTGCTTGACCTCTCGCTGTGACCCCGAGTCGCACTCTTTGGGCCCAAACGGCGAACCCCCACTCCTCTGTTCTTATGCGTTTTGGTTTCTCTCTCTATACTCAGATGTTGGTTTCATCCTTCTGTTTCTTATCTGTGTCTCTGCCTGGCCTGGCTCGTCTTTTTCTCTTTTTCTCTCATCCTCCTTTCTGAGAGATTTCATGCTCCAGCTGCTCCATTATCAGCCTGTCTGAGGTTGTGTTAACTACAACAATGCTGCTACACATACGCTGATGGACAGACAGGCAGGAAGATAGATACTCAATTAGGTAAAACTCTGCTTTTAGTTGAGCTTTTTCTTTCTTCTGGTTGAGTATTTGGTGCCAAACTTGATCAAATTTTGTTTCAGTTTAACTTAAATGTCCGTTTTTGACCAGAAATCACAAATGCAATGCTAACCAGGAAGCTAAGTTGTACATCACTGTATCATCAGCATACATATTCAGTTAAGTTTACAGTTTAACCTAGGTCTGTCACAGTCATCATTAAATTAATTAATCACATGATAAATTAAAACAAACCATTTATGATTTCTACCAAAAACTGGATGATTAAAATCTCCAGTCTGGTGTTTTGGTCTCAATTAAACCTTTTTTTGACAGACAATTTTGTTTACAGAGACTTCATACTTCATTTCATTTGTTGTTTTGTTTATTTTGTATATTTAAAATTTATTCCAGTTTCAGTGTTAAATGTTCATTAGAATTTAAAGTTTATTGATCTTTGAGAAAATGTTCTTTCATTATTATCATTATCTTACCTGAAAATTGTCTCAAAGCGACAATATTATCGTTTATCGCGATGTGTTAGGGGACAATTTATCGTCCAGCAACATCTGTTATCGTAACAGGCTGAAAAAAAAAACTCCAGGTCAATTAGAACATTAAAATCAGTCTAAATGCGTCATATTTTTCTTTTAAAAGCAAAATGTTAATTTTCTTTTGCCCGTTTTTGTTTTTTAGCTTCAGTTAACACAAACCTACAGCAGAGTTTTCATCTACCTGCAAAAAACCAAACAACCCCCAAAGAATTAGATGGTTTATTATAGATAATCAGTTGTTTTGCTTTAGCCTGAAGTAGCTTGTTGTGATTCTCAGCGTGTGGCTCACGAGCCTAAAATGAATCTATCCATCTTCTGGGAGTGTTTTCTTTAGCTGGAGCCTGAAAACGTTGAGCGAGTCCAGATAAAGTCCACCGCTTTTATTTAAACCCAGATATGTTGAGTTACTTTGGATTTTACTCCTTTATTTTCTTTTTGAACCTAAATACCGTCCAACAAAAACATGGCTGACATTATCTGGCTCACGAGAGGAAAATAAATCCAATATATAGATATTTTATATATAGATGTGAGTGAGAGCGCTTCATGAAGTCAACAGGGTGGGGCGGTTTTCTCATTGAGATGACAGAGTCTGAGTGTTATATTGAACACAGATGAGTTTGTGTTTGATGTTTCCACAAGAGGGATTTTTTTTTACCTCAACGCTGGTGACCTTTGACCTTAGAGAAAGAAAGCAAGAGAACCTGGAGACAGATTTATGATAAAATCTTGTTGTCTTCTTTTAAAGACAGGGCAGTTCCTGCTTTAGTGCATCTTCTTCTGAAGTTTTCTTTCATTTTTCTGCTTTTTTGATTTTATTTATTTGATATTCTGTATATTTTTCATCCAGTCTTTTTAATTCATTTCTTCTTTTTAGCTGTGTCTAAGCTTTGGGGAGCTTTTCTTAGGGTTTTTCAACTCCAATGTTTTCAAAACGGCCAAGTTAGGCATGGCTGTTCTTCAGCAATAACGTTCATATTTACTTTAAATTACATTATTGGAGAGTTTTTATTGTTGCATGCAGACAGAACATTAAAATAGAAATTTTAAATGTTGTTTATGATAATAAAATCATAAAATCTTGCGGGAGATATGGAATAAATGAAGCGTAGAATTTTGCTTTCAGTGTCTGCCAGTCCCTCCAGTTTTTCACGATTCTGCGATTGCAGAAATGTACGTCAACCAACAGATGCCTGCATTTTAATGCGAGTTGATTGCAAATTTTGTGGAAAATTGGTAAAACCCCCCCAAAAAACTGGGTTTATGTGATTCTAACTTCCACCTGCAGGTGGCAGTGTGTCTAACCGCTACCTCAGCCTTTCTTGATGTCAAGTTATAGTTTGTAATCGACATGACGATCACTATAAAAATCCATTTGCTTCTTAGTTTTTCTCATAGTTTTTCTGCTACTTGCAGACTTTTGAGGTGAGGAACTTCAGTGAATTTGCATGGAAAAAAATCACAAAAACAATCATAAAATCCTGGAGTGACTGAACTATGATAGCAGTGTAAGGAACTCTTTAATTATAATTTTTTTAGAGGTCTATATTCCTTATATTCCAATGAAAACAATCAAATCTTCCTCAGATTGTGGGGTTGGTTAGCAAACTTTAAGATTGAAAGAATCCGACAGGTTGCTGCTGCTGCATACATGGTTACTTTTCCTTCTAAACACTTCCTTCAGAGTTTAATTATTAAAAAAACAAAAACGTTGTGAGTTGATTTTAATTCCGTTTTAGGAAGTAACCACAATAAATAATCACAAATCTGATTGTGTGTATTGATGAGAAATGTCAAGTTTGCTACAGGTGGACTTTTGCAGGTGTTTTTACACATATGTTTTAAGGTTTATTTGGTAAAGTGTGATCACTTTCTTTCCAGATTGTCCAGTAGAATTAGTTCGATTGGGGACAAAAGTTGCAACATTTGTTACATTTTCAGCTGCTGCAGTTTGCGGTGTGTCAATCAAACCAAATCCTTTGGTAATCCTGTTCCCCTCCTCGCCTGTGGTGGCGCTGCAACAAGAACTACTGAAGGAAACAACCTAAAAACCTCTGAAGAAGGCACTAAACCTTCATCACAAAATCTAAACAAACATCGGATTTTAGCATTTCTCCTGCTAGCGCTACACTCTTTGTTTTGTGTGAATTTACCCACAATTCTCTGTGCTTTAGTCCACTTCCTGCTTTTGGAGTGGTCTCTAGTCCACTTGGCGTTTGCATATACATTCAAACCGCACCAGAGTTCACTACAACCCAATAGAAACCGAGGTTTTTTGGCAGATCAGAGTCGCTTTTTGGAGTTTGGTTGAACATTCGAACCTCCATAAACGAACCAAACTTTCTACGCAATAAAAATAGAGTTTCTTTAAAGCGTACTAAACATGACTAGTTTGAATTTACCCTAAAATTTTCAGCTTTTTCTTTTCATAATTGAAAATGTGCCCCTCTCTCTTCCGTTAACACTTTCTTGTAGTTACACATTTCCTCACAGTCGTTGTTTTTAAGCCATAAACGACGTGAATAAACTCTAAAGTTAATTCTGTGTTGGTTTTATTTTACAGTTTCTGGACTTGTTTAGAATGATGGACATAATTTATCAAGCTGTCCAGTTTTGTTCCCAACAGTGGATTTGTATGAAATAAATTGACCTGATAGTTTAAAAATGACGTCCTGTTGAAAATTCAAAATAAATTCCCAACTTTTTTTTCCCTGTCTTTCTTTTCCTTTTTTTTTCAACTTTAATCCATTTCTCTTGTGTTTGGATTATTAAATCTTTGCTCTGTTGTTGTTTGAATTCCTTCAGGATTTTGTCCAAATCCCAGCCATGTTTGTAGTTTTTAGAGCCTTCTGTTCACATATTGGAGAGAATAAACGTGTTTTAAAATAAATCGACATCCTGAACGCAGCTTTACAAGTTTGTGAGACGACTTTTCATTATGAGTTTCAGCTGTGTGTGTGTGTGTGTGTGTGCGTGGGTATGTGTGTGTCTGAGGGTCTTTTTAACTCAAACACACAGAGCTTAAAAGCAGCATTTCCTGCCTCTGAGGATGAAAGCTGCATGATTATTTGTCCTGTGTGTGTGTGATTGACCCACTTGAGGCCAACGAATACCACAGGCTTCAGTGTTCGTGTGAATGATTTCTTCATGGTGTGTGTCGGCGGCAACATGGGCACCTGTGTGTGTTTTCCTAATGCAGTGCTTGTTGATTACTTGCCATCCTCCTGTGCGTAAGTGTTTCGCAGTTTGTTCTCGTACGCTTTGTTTAGAATGACCCAAAAAAGACCCAACATTCCTCTGCTTCATGACATCAGCGGCATTTTTAACCATGCTAGCTCACCATCAACCCCAAACTAATTATGAACCCACCAAATCGTTTTTTAAAAATGAAAGTTTTTCTGTTTTAATGGAAAGTCCTGATCCACACAGCAGCAAATGAGGCAAAACCAAAATGTTTGAAGGTAAATGTCGCTGCGTCGAACATCCCGCTCACATTTACTCCTTCAAACTCTCTCGAAAGCTCAGATAATCTTCATTTAATGAGCTTGTTGAGTTTGTGGTTTCTCTTGCTGTAAATAAGGTTTACTGAGCAATATTAGGTTGCTTTGGTTCAACTCAGCAACTTTTTTGCCCGCTGCACCTGCGTCAACTTCATTAGATTTGTTTTGGGAATTCCCTTTCAAAGCGAGCCAAAGCTTTAGCTGTAAAAAGGCTAAATCACCCAGGAAGGTCGGGACTTAAACGATACAACTTGTGTTTTGTCATAAAAATGTCATATTTAGTGAAATAAGAGCTAAAGTTAAAGCTCAAAATCAATTATACTGAGACCAAAAAGCAAAGTCTTTCATGTTCGTTTTGTTTTCTTCTTGATCTGAACAGAAGAGCTCTGGACAGTTTTGGTGTAGCGTCCTAAATCAGCTCTAGTTTAACAAGTTTAACGCGTTTTAAACACGTTAGATGTCTTTTTACCAGACATCTGGTACAAAGTAAAAAATAACAGATCAAACCGTTTTTAGCTCTGCTAATGTTTGCTCAGCTTTACTGAACATTGCGCTAAAGGCAACAAACAAACATTTATGAGGAAATGGATGTTGGAAAGTTAATGTGAGAATTAAATGATCTAAAAATCTTGATTGATATGTTTGAGTTTCATCATGATGCACAACAATATGTTAAAATTAACCCCAGTTCATGTTTGTAATTCAGAAGTCCCTAACCCGTTTTATTGTTTTAGATGTAACCTTGCTAACACTGTTATTTTCTTAACATATCGAGTTCAAATCATCCAGGTTGCGTTCACACCAACCATGTTTAGTCCGCTTTAAACCAAATCTAGTTTTGTGTATAAACTAGATTTGAGACAAACGTGTTGTCGCACCAAAAGAGCGAACTCTGGTCCACCTACAAACCTTCACTTCTATTGGGTTGAAGTGAACTCTGCTACATTTTGAATGCAAATGTGAATCCAAGTGGACCAGAGACTGCTCCAAGAGCAGGAAGTGGGATGCAGCACAGGGCATTCTGGGTAAACAACAAAAGATCTAGTTTCAGAAATGGCTCATGGTCTTAGAAATCCTACAATCACTAAAACTTGATGCTACTCCATTTTTGTTTACATTTTGTGAAGAAGGAAGTTGCGCTCAGTGTCTTCTTCTGAATTTTTTGTGTTGTTTCCTTCTTTGATTCTTGGAGCAGCGCCCCCCACAGGCAAGGAAGGGACAGGGATTTTCAGTTAGTTTGAATTGTTTGAATCAATGCAGAGAGAAAATGAACCACAGAAGCTGAAAATGTTGCTAATGTTGCAATTTTGGTTCCCAATTGAACCGAGTCTACTGGACTATCAGGTGTGTAAACACTGCTAAAGTAAATGAGACATTTTTTTTTAACCTTTCCACTTCCTTTAGACAACAAACTACATATCAAATTATCTTATTCTGATGAGATTCATTTACACTCCAGTTCTTGATGCCTGATTCTATCTGTTGCTGATAACTTCTTCTTTTTTTTTAGCGACTTCGTACTACTAGTTAAATGTGATTGCAGTCAGACTTCTGTGTGAACGGTTTACGACCCCAAAGCAACTCACCTGAAAAAGAGCGTTGATGTCACACAGCTGAGCGTTTTACAGAAGTATTAATGGACCGAGATGTTTATGGATCGATTTTAAAGTTGTGAATCAGACAGTATTGTCACAGAATCACAACAAGACGAAGGAAGCCAAAAAAAAAAGAAAAAGAAAGTTATGTCATCTGTGGTTGCTTCAGTCATTGTTTACGTCTTTATTTATTGTGTTTGGCTTCTTCTGGTATAGATTTATGTTGCATGTCTCATGTTAATTACATAAAAGTGGAATAAAATGCGACATAATTGCTTTGGTAATGTTTCCGAGTTGGTGCCATATATGGAGGCAGTATAAGTTGGATTTTTTTTGTTGGGGTTAAAAAGATCAGAATCTGGCTGCTCAGACTGCCATGAAAAAAAAATCTGATTTGGAAATTTCTGAGTTTGAAAAGTTGAAAATTTGCACAGAAAATTCTCTGGAAATATGAGATAAATCAGAATTAAAAAAAAAAAAAAAAACCCTGGAAATATTTGGAATTTCAAAAATCTAATATTTTTGACTTTCAAAAATTTTTAGACTTAAATATTTATAGTTTTTGACTTCATTTACAAAACATTTACATATTTTTGTACAAAAGGTTTTAGATAAATGTCACAATTTTCTTGTATTTCTTTCTAGAACGTTTTCTGGTGGAAACTTGTTCCTCTTTTTTTTTTATCTGCAATGGTCCTAATAAAATATTTGCAATCAATTCAACTCTTTATTGTTTACATATAAAATGCTTCTTGTTTAATTCCCACATCATTACATCAATAGTATAAAGTCGTAACAGCAATACCTCATAACCATTATGAGGTATTGCTTAATTGCAAAAGCCTTAATCTTTTTTAAGGCTTTTGTTTAAAATGAAAATACTGCAATATAAAGTAAGTGTTTTGTTCTACATTGAGACTATTGTTTATGTTCATTTTGTTTCATAATTATGTTTTTGATGGTTAAAACTTGGGCCAATCGTCACAGTATCAGTTTCAGTCAAGTTTTATTTCCTGGAAATCTGACTCAGGCAGTTCTGGGGCTTTTAAATAATTTGTAGAAAACCTTTTGTTACGCTGGGATTAAGTCATAACCGTGATCTCATTCTTACCACGTGAATGCATCAACCATGACTGTTTCATTATCATTTCAAATCCCAAACCGTTTTCTGTTTCATTTAGTTCCTTTCAACGCTTCAAGCATTTCCTGTGATGAGATGGTTTAAAGATTCAAGTGTCAAACATGAACAATATTTACAGGGCAAACACTGCTTAAAGTTTAATTTGCTCAGCCATTTACTCGGTGTCGTAACACAAAAAGAAAAAGAATGGGAAAATCATCAGTCAGCTGTAATTAATAGACAACTAATGCTGACTCCATTAAAGTGGTGGTTAGGGCTGAGTCAGCGTTGTTCAGCGAGGCCACTGGACTCCCGGAAAACAGATTAACTAGACCAGGACAGCATAATGAGGGCAATAACAACCCAGTTTATTTAAAAAATGAAAAAAAGCAGTTAAAAAAAAAAGTTGGGTGCTGTCTGTGAAATCCAAGCAGACAGAGAGAGTCACGCTCTTTTACAGGAAAAGGAATCAGAGAGCCGGTGTGTCACAGCAGGCCTGGGTTTTACTCTGAGGTTTCTCCTGCTGACTCACAGAGGCAGGAGGAGGATTTATTCATCTGGAGATACAATTACAGACTCTAACAGACACGAGGACCGACGGAAATATCAGGATCATCTTATTATAGCCAGCTAAAACTAACACAAACTGAACCTGAGAAAACAGTTTTGTTGATTAATGGGGAAAAAAAACTTAAACCAACTGGAACTAAAGCATGCTGAAATTATAGATATACTCCCATATGTGTTCATGAATCGATTTATTAGCCTTTCAAACTGATGTGAAAGCAGATTATGTCAGCTGTCGGCAGATTGCGGCGCTCCATACTCTTAACTCTTATCCTTTTTTAAGTATTAATTATCCAATCAATGTAAACACAATCACAATACTTTAACCTTTTTTGAATTCTGCACCTAAAAGTGTAACCTAAATATGAAAAAACTAAAACTACTACTATAACTAATTAAAACCAGCAAACACACTCATTAGTTTAAAACTAACTTAATTAGATGAACTAAAAGTCTCAACAAAGTAAAAATAAACTATAATAAAAAAAATCCTAAAGTATTATAAATCTGGTCAGGACGAGGTTTGGGTTTGTACTTTCAGACCTGATACTAAGTAAAATCTGTTAAGACTGTCTTTGCATTTATCACTTACTGGCTGAAAAATAACTATTAGTTAATAATTAAGTTGTTTTGTTTGTTCTTTTAAATATTTGTAATACTAAAACTGGTGACATGATCTTACCTGTTTTATCCAGTTTTCGCTCTACGCCGTTATTTTTATTTTTAAGTTTTATTTTTATGAGGCTCAGTGGCGGAACCTTAAACTGCAGCTGCGGCAGTTACTAAACAGGTTGTTGCTAGGTAACCAAAGAATAAGAAGTTGCTAGGTAACCAAAGAGCGAGTGACTAAGTAGATTCCACAAACTAGCTTATCTAGCTGTGAGAGGTTGAGCGGCTAAAGCCTAATTTCCCCAGGATGCTGTGCGGTTCTGGATCGGAGGTCAGTGAAATGATTGAAAATTCTGTTGGACGTATTTTGTAGTGATGTTATGTCTTTATAGCAATAAATATTGTTATTGATTTGTTGTCCAGCTATATAATTTAGAGGTTAAAGTCAGCTGAGTCAAAGAACGTTATTTTTGCTAACACGAGTAAAATGGTGCTGGGCAGGATGGGAGTGTCGCTCTATTGTTCAGTAAAACTAGTCAGTTTTTATTTGAAATGAAAAGAAAACAGTTGCATTACGCACCTGGTAATCACTAGAAATACTTGAGACTCCCTCTAAAAGCTGACTGCATATTTTAATAAAGTGTAGGTAGCAACCCCTTATGAAAGCATAGCCATTTTTTTTCCTGGAAATTTTTGAAAAATGTTATTAAAGTGGGCGGAGCCACTAGGCACTGATGGGCGTGGCCAAGTGTGGGGTTAAAAACGGGACAAGAGAAGGCATTGTTGGCAACTTAATGACTTTGTCGCTATATTTAGTGACTTTTCAGACCCTCTAGCAACTTTATTTTTTCACAAAAGCGAACACTCTAGTGACAATCTTTTCTCTTATTTGGAGACTTTTGGCGATATGTGAAAGAACCGTTGGGTTTGGGCTGTGTGGCATAGATATTAATCATGTTATATACTGTTGTATCCAACAGGAAAATATAACTGCAGTAGCCACCTTTCAACCCAAAGAGGGCAGCACTGAGACGGTTCCAAGCTAAATAATGCAGAATTGGATCATATTTTGGTCTGTCATGGTAAATTTCACTGGTTGATAAATTGTCCCTGAAGTTGTTGTGGTAAATGATAACATTGTTGTTTTGAAACCACTATCAAGTAATAATAATAATGATGATGCAAGAATGCATGAAGAAAATGTAAATTCTAATGAATATTTAACACTTGACCTGAAAGATATTCTAAATATCCAAAATAAAGAAGACAAAAAATAAAATAAAATAAAAAAGATACTTAAGTCTCTGTAAACAAAATTGTCCTTCAAATAAAGGGCAGGTTGAGTTCAGACTGAGGACTTTAATCATCTGGTGTTTGGTGGTAAGATGGAGAGAAGAGAGAGAAATTATAAATCAAACGCATGGAAATTGAGTTTGTTTTAATTTGTCATGCGATTAATTTATGTATTGTTACAAAAAAGTTACATAATAATAATTATAGTAACCATTAAGAAACAATGTAGACAGTTTATCTGAAAAAATAGTTGATTTTGGGTTTAGTTACTCTTTTGAAACACCACTTTAACACATGTTGTATAACTGATTTCTCTTTAGCTCTCTGTGATTTTTCTCCTAAATTTCAAAGCTTATATTTAAACTGTCAGATATCTGACAGATATCTATACTAAAGCTTTGATTTGTTGTTAAAATCCAGCAGCATCCAGGCTCGTACTCGACTCTAGGTCTGTAAAATACTTGTTTCTGTCTCAGATATAATTACACTGTCTGATAACATGATTTTACTGGGATATTTCCAACTGTGGCCGGCTCGCTATTGGAGCATGTTCATTTCCTCTCCCCAAAGTGCTCCGGCTCACCTTCAGCCCTTTAATGCAGAATGACACATCTGCTGGTTGGGAGACCTGCTTGCATCCCCTGACGGCTCAAACGGTGTCATTTTGCATTAAATAGATTGTGTTTTGGAGCATAATGTTCCTGGGTGGCTGCAAAAAAACCAAGCGTTGCATTACAGAGCTGATGCACCCGGTGCAACGAGAGCCTGCAGAGGACTCTGATATTTACAGATTCCTTCTCTGATTAGCACAGAAACACCAGGCATTTCAGAATCCAGATTGGTAATAGATAAAAGAGAAACACTTCTTTATTGGATATTCATGTATTTATTCATTTGATGAAGGTTTCTCTCACCTATTTTTGTGCATCTTATTTTCAAAGTAGTAGAAAAACATCACTAAACTACTAAAAACCCCACAAAATCATGGTTTTCCTAAGTTTTTGTTTCTGATTTAATCATAAGTCTGCTTTGTAGGAAGTAACAGATGATAAGAGCTGGATGTTTTTTATATTTGAGTTTAATTTTATTTTTTGTATTGTTAAATTGTACACTATGTGCAAAAATTATGAAGAATATTACAATTTTCTTCAACTTTATTTTCATACAACTTAAGTCTCAAAATGTTACGACTTTATTCTCGTATTATGTAGAATTTTTTTGTTAACTTTATTCTCGTGCTATTACAACAATTTTTATATTAGAATTTTTTTTCTTGAAATATTCTGAAAATAATAATTTATTCTCGTATTATTGTGACTTTATTTTCATGCAACTTAATTCTGAAAATGTTAGGACTTTATTTTCATATTTACAATTTTTTTGTTGTTCAACTTTTATTCTCAAAATATTGAAACTTTCTTTTTGTATTATTTTGACTTTATCCAGGTAATGTTATGACTTTGTCGTACTATTTCAAATTTACTGTTGCACAATTTTATTGTTGTAATCAAAAAGCCATGTCCTGGGCCTAATACTCTGTTTTAAATATACAAATAACTGACTATTTTATGCAGTAATGAATATTCCTCTTTATTTTTAGGACTAACAGCATTCCACTTCAAATGCTGATTAGAGAAAAATCAGTTTTCTTTAAGCAAAGCTGCCAGATAAATGATGTTTTAATGGTTTATGTTTAATTTGTGGCTGCAGCTGGCTGTAATGTTTCTCTCTGAAACATTAGCTTGACTCCAGCATAACTGTAATAATGAAGCAGCGCTCTCTGGTTTCCATTGACGAACTGATAACAGAGTTAACTGCCTTATAAAGTGCTGCAGTTTGTGTGTAATAGGATGCTATTGACAGCCCTGTAAATTAGGACACAGTTACAGCTGCAGACTTCCTGTCCCGCAGTCGGATCGGATCTGGGAAAAATCACACCGTAAGCGCCGCAGAACGCCGTATTTCTCCGCTCAACGTTAAGCGTCTGAAAAACACGTTCAGGTTTCCGTCTCTGGAGAAAGCTGATCAATGTGAGCAGGTTGGTAATTGCTTCACCAGCTGCTGTTTGTGAGGCTTTTCTTTCCGTTTTTAAAAGCTGGATTTGCCCTCCAGCTGCACATAACCAGCAACTAAACAAAGCTGAATATTTAACCTAGGAGGGATGGAGGAAGGCCAAAAAAAGCAAATGATAAAGCAGTTTTATTGTTCTGGTAGTTAGCAGGGTGATGTATTGCCTCCTCACTGGACGTTTCTCCTCAAACCTTGCTCTAATTAACCAGATTACTCTTCTCTGCTGGGAAAGTGTTATTGTTTGTGTCATCTCTGGGCCACCGTAGCTGGAGGAAATATTGCGGTGCTTGTTACTGTCAGGAACAGTCGGCTCATTTAGAAAACACACAGAGCTACCAGTGACACTTGATAACCTTTTAATAAAGAGCTTCATGTCAGATTATATTTATATAGATGAACTCTTGGAGACGTGCTGGTTTGTTTTGGGAAAGACAAAAAAGTAAAAAAAAAAAAGCAACGTAGCACCAATAAGCAGCGATAAATTGTCCCAGAAGTTATTGCGATTAATGATAACATTGATGTTTCGAGACAATTTTCAAGTAATATAATGGTAAGGGAATGAATGACACGAGAATAGAGCTGTTGCAATAAGCAATGAATAAATTAATTGTAAGATAAATTAAAATTAGCTTAATAATTTCCATTTGCTCTCTTTCTACACAAAACCGGATGGTAAAAGTCTCCAGTCTGGTTTTTGGGTCTCAACTAAACCTTTTTCTGAAGAATAATTTTGTTTAGAAAGACTTTATATAATTTCTATAATAATAATGCAAGAATGTGTTCTTGCATTATTATGCCTTTATATTACAGTGATCCCTCGCCACTTCGCGGTTCACTTATCGCGGATTCGCTATTTCGCGGATTTTCATAATGCTTTTTTTTTTTTTTTTTTTTTTGGTGCATTGTGCTCTGCATTCTGATTCGCTAAAAACTCACTCCCGCTTCTTGTATCAAAACATGCTACGAATTGTGCTATCATTTTGTCGTCTCGTGCAGTTATATGTACGTACATAAAACAGCTTGGCAAATTTACATTAAGTTGGCCAAATTATCTTGTAATTTCGAAGAAGAGAACACTGCAGAGCGCAGTCAGGATGCAGCGGCCCAGTCTGAAGAGCAGTGAAACGGCCTACGTGAGTCACTGTATTTGTATACAGTACATGTAATAGTTGCTAATTGTAAAAAAAAAAAGTTTTCTATTTCGCGGATTTCACTTATCGCGGGTCGTTTTCGGAACGTAACCCCCGCGATAAACGAGGGATTACTGTACTTGAGAATGGTCTCAAAACAACAATATTATCGTTTATCGCGATAACTTCTGAGACAATTCATCGTCCAGCAAAATCTATCATGACATATTCTCAAAGAGTAATAAACTTTAAATTCTGATAAACCTTTAACACGGCAACTGGAAGACATTTAAAATATCCAAAATAAATAAACAAAACAACAAATAAAATTAATCGTGAAGTCTTTGTAAACACAACCGTCCTGCAGAAAACGGAGATGGTTGAGACCAAAACACCAAACTGAAAACATTTGTAATCCAGATTTAGTTAGGAATAGAAAAAAGAAAAACAATAAATAATCCAAATGGTAATTATTGAAATTGATAATTGCGACAGGCTTACCTGTTTGTGTTTTGAAGCAGCTAGACATCCATCATAAAATGCTTTAAATTGCTGCTCATTTATTCAATTATATTACAGTGTTTCAATTCTCAATGTATTTTTGTGAATTATTTGTATTTGTTTTTAAAAATGTCACTTCAAAACCTATGTAGTTGCAAAAAACATCTTCTACGTCTAAAAATGACAATAAACGATGCTTGCAGTAAACGACAAATTGTCCCAGAAATGATAAACAATAATATTGTTTGTTTTGACACAATTTTCACACAATGTAATGATATTGTAACAGACCTAACAGGTTTAAAGGTTTAGATTCCTTTAAAACACAGCATACAGCTGTGTTTTAAAGGAATCTAAACCTTTGCAATTTTAGTACAATATTTAAAATTTCTGTTGTTTTTTTTGTGACTAATTAGTGTTTTGTTAAAAAAATGCCCCTTCATAATCAATTTAGTTGCTTAGAATGGCTTTAAAAATCCTCTTGTACGTCTAAAAAGTGTTTATTGTGTCGCTACACTGGAATTTTATTAATCACAATTACAAATTCTGTTGGGTAATAAACTAATAAATGGAAAATCAAAAGAAGTTATTGCGATAAACGATAATATTGTTTCGACAATATTATCCAACAAACTTTATATTAGACCAACAAACTTTAACTTTTACTGGAACTGGAAGACATTTTAAATATCTAAAATAAAACAGAAACTCAATAAATAAATGGATTACGACAAATCTCTAGACAAAGTCAGAATATAAATTATGGCATTTTGTTGACAGTTAAAAGGATAAAAGATCCAGGTTGCGTTAATGAACTCTGAATTTGTTTGTTTGACCTTTAACCTCCCCTTTTGCTGTTTGATTACGGCGAATAAAGGCCATTAGAGCCAGAAAACAAATTAAAAACATCAATTTGTTATTTCTTTGTGAAGACGGAGTTCATCCATATTTATAAAATCTGAAATATTTCAGGTAAGTATGGAAAAAGTAGAGAATAATTGTTTTTTGGCCCGACTTTCAGCTGACAGGATAAGGGAAAGATTTCCCTCATATGTTCCTGATGCTTGATTTTCTATAAATGATGCCAAATGTTTCAGTTTGTCACAGATAAACCATCTGCTTCGTGTGATTATCAGCGGAAAATATGATTCTTTAAAACAAAAAATCTGGTCAGAGTTGCTGTGAAAGTCCTGCAGCTAAAGTCACTTTGTCACCATAAAGGAGTTTAATGTTTCAGACTCCAGATTAGTTGTTATAAAGTGTAAAAAAGGGAATTAAAATGGTTTAACTGGGTGTGCTAAAGTGAAGCTGCAGCCTGAGAACGACGACAGTCAGTTGTTAATAAAGTTGATGTGTTAGTTCATCATTGTAAAAACTTTACAACTCTTTCAGTGCTTATCATTTTTATAATAACCAGCTCCATGTGTGTTATTTATTACAGTGCTGTTATCAGCTCTATAATGGCTCTCTGTTTTTCTCCGTGTGTGTGACCGTGCCGACCCACCGCGAGGGCGTAATAGAATAAGCACTAATCTGTGTGTGTGTGTGTGTCTGCAATAATACTATATTCTGGAAGATTCACTGTGTGTGTTTATAGAAGAACTGAGCTCTATGTGTGTGTGGGTGTGTGTGTGGGTGTGTGTGTGTGCATGTCCACCCTGACCAGTGTAAACTAATATTGATTCAGCTGTTGGTGTTATGTACTAGTCATAAAACTGGACTTATTGTAGGATCTAGGCTTACCTTCTGACTCTGCGACTGTTTTCTCATGTGTTTGTAGTTGGCGTGTGTCTGCGTGTGAGCGTGGGCGGATTTTAAAACCCGCTTTACGCGTCACACCGGGGCTTTTCTTCTTCATTTTAAACGTTTCATGCTTGAAAATCAAGAGGAAAGATGGTTGATTTTTCTCGTTCTGTTGCCAAAGACCAAATGGGCTCGCTACTGCCCCCATGTGGTCGAGGTTTTCTGGAGAAACGTATGTAAATTTCTTTATCTTAATTTAGCACAGGCTAAGCTTTTAACCTGACTTTTAGAGAGTTAAAAATAAAACCTCTATCATTACCTCTGGTACAAACAAAAGAGCCTTTTAAATTCTTTTAAAAGTTGTTAAGATCCACGTTTTTGTTCATTAATTTAAATAGCAAGAAACTATGACGCCATAGTTTGGTCAATGTAGATAAAAAAACAAGGAGGTGTACATTTCGGCCAAAAAACTAGATAAAACTGTTTCTAGGAGAAAAATTAGGAAAATTTTATAGAAAAAACTCAAAATATTTTTAGGTTGATTTCAGAAGTTTTGTAGGAAAAAAAGTAGAAATTTGAAAAGTTGAACATTTGCAAAGAAGAACAAAACTATTGACATTTTGAGATTAATTTCAGAAATCTTCTAGACAAAAATAGTAAATTTCTGAGTTTGAAAAATTGAAAACTTGCTAGAAACCCCCCCTGAAATTTTCAGATTTATCTGAAAAAAAAATTCAAGAAATTTTTTTTTTAATTTCTGAGTTTGAAAAGTTAAAAATTACCCCCCGTCCCCTGCAAAAAAACAAAACAAAAAACACCCAGAAATTTTGAGATTAATCTCACAGATCCTTTTGAAAAAAAACTGGAAATGTCTGAGTTTCAAGAGTCAAACATTTTTGGTTTTTGAAACTCCAAAATATCCATGTTTTTTCTAGAAAATTTCTTAGATTTTTGTTTTTGGCAGAAATTTATTTAGATTTAACTGCCACAAGGACGCCGGTGTCCCCATTGACCTGCATGTGACAGTTAAAGGGTTAAATGAATGAAACGTTGACATATTTTATTCAGAATTTACAACATTTCCAGGTAGGTTCACGAGCTGAATGATGATAAAAATTGGATTAAACTCAATGCTTTTAATGAATTCCTCAATAAATCCAAACTGAATGAAGGTTCTTCAGAGAGAGAAGCGTGTGAAACTTTAGCATGTGTCGCAGAGAAGCTGATTAGAAGCAGAAATTGGGTAAAAAAAACGAGTAAAAGAAGCATCTGAGATGGAAACATTTCGTCCAAAATCAGAAACCGTGACCGTTCCTGACATAACGAGAGTCAGGAACCATGACACCACGCTGCATCACCTTCTCATCCGACCAGGACGGGAGGTCCGACTGTGACCAATCGGGTTCCAGCTGGGCCGAACCTCCATCTTCACCTCACGTGATGCAGAAGCAGGACAAACGTTTTTTATCTCTGGACTCGGAAACGTCTCTGAAGCTGTTAAACGCTGCTGCTGTTGGAGGGACGGAAAGAGAAATTGAGACTGTTTGTCTTTTGGTGTCCTTGTGTTGCTGTTTGTGCTCCACAGTGTGTGTGTGTGTGTGTGTGTGTGTGTGGGTGTCTGTGTGTGTGTGTGTGTGTGTGATGTATGGGGACGGTGAGTAATACTGCATGTGTCATTCTGTGTCCCCAGAGTTTTCTTCATCTCTTCTTCCTCTCCTCTCTCTGTCCCATCTGTCTTTCCTGTCCCATCTCCTTCTCCTTCTTTATTTCTTCATCTCTCTTCTTTTTCTTCTTTTTTTCCCCTGGTCACATTCCTGTCCAGCGCTCAGAGTGTCATCCTAGTTTTCTGCTGACTCGATGCTTTTCTGATTCTCACAGACACACACACACACACACACACACACACACACACACTCCAGCTGTTGGGACGGTGGGTGTTTATTGGATTGTCTGTGTCCTCTATTTAAATAAGGAGAATAAAAGCAGGAAGCAAAGTGACGAAGGAAAGAATGAAAGGAAGGACAAGAGAGAGAAGGAAGACAGCAAATTATAGTGTTGATTAATAAATAAAAGGTTAATCTTATATCTAATACATAGATTCATTACATGCTATTAACAATTATTTTAGTTGTTGATTAATCAACAAATCACACAATTAATCAACAGTTTAGACAATCAATCGACTATTCTGATTATTGACTATTCTTATAATTAATCTACTTTTCTGATGGTTAAACGACTATTCTAGCAAATAATCAATTAATCACATTTAGCAAATTTTTAATTCAAGCTTTTTATACAACATTAGAAATATATGGAGATATATGTCTTAAATTTTGTTTAAAATGTTCTTAAAATGATCCAAGTGTCTTAAATTTGAGTTGGTGAAACTTGCAGAAACCTTGAAGTAAAACTGGACCAACATGAACAACAGATGTTTATTTTTATCTGCTTGCCCGATTGGTCGACTATTCACACGATCAATCAACAATTCTGACGATTAATTGATTAATCAGATAAAAACATTGGGCCATTCTGCTGATATTTCAGTTAAGCCATATATATATATATATATATATATATATATATATATATATATATATAGGAATAAAGGGCATTAATTTTATTTATTTATCTTTAAAGAAACTTTTTAAACTGTTAAAATGTAGCTGTAAGAAATCTGGATAATAACTGGAAAGAGATTTTTGCAGTTTTTTTTGTTTTGTTTTTTCATATCGGTATCAGTCGGTAAAACTGGATCAATATTAACAACTGATATTTAATTCTACGTTGTTAATATTTGTGTTTCAGGAAGCGAAGTATTTGTTACATTATTTATCTATAATATCCAAATATATTGATTATTGGCCATGAGATTGACCCAAATGTTCATATTGTTGCAATCTTAGTGTTACTCTACACTCACAAAAGTGAGTAAATACTTTATTTTCTTCTATAATAATGGTTAAATAACAATTAAATCACTATTTTCATTCTGATTGAACATATTGTGAGTGATGTGTTTCAAGTTTATACGTATTTATTTATCTTTCAGAGATGAAGTGTTGAAACGTTTTCAAAAATAAAAAATTAATCTGGCTTCTTTTGAAGCACTTAACATTGTTATTAATTTGTATTTAAATGTGAAGAACCGTTTGACCCACAGAGTCCTTCAGTGTCTGGTGTGGAGAATATTTCATAAGGGAGGTCGAAATTTATGTCTGCGGCTGTAAAAAGGATTTATCTATTCTGAGCGTTTTACAGTCTGACAAGCAGCAGGAAGCGACGACTCGATCTGCATTCAGACAAAACAAAAACCATGCTGTAAACGTTGCACTCAAGGGTTTTAATTCCCAGCAAAAAGCGTTGAAAAGACGGCTTTTCTGGAAGAAGAAAAAGCTTTGATTTTATTTTCTTCACATTATTCCCAATCACATCTACGGCTCCCTAGCGACAAACTGCCGCCGAATATTAAGATTCATTTCTTGGCTCACAGGAATATGACGGACGATTTATCACTGCCGTTTATCCCCACAGTTCTGCAGACGTTCAAATAAGCACATAGAAGTTATTACTGGCTTCACGACGCGCGGCTAGCGCTTCAGCAGCCAAATAACACGAAACCCGACAATTATTCAGCAGCAGATTACAAAACAAAACGAAAAGAAGAGTTAAACAGGAGAATGTTTGTGTGTTTGATAAGCGTTTTTGTTCCTGAGACACCTGAACGTAATCTGAGCTCTTCTGGCTAGTGGGGCTGTTGTGAAGTCGGTTGCCACGGTAACGGGTGTGCAGAAAGCAGGAAAAATAAGAAATATGAGCGGTTTAAAGTTGTTCTTCTTGTTATATTCTATTTCTCGGTTCGGTGGAGGTAACATAAAGATGTGTCCAGAGAAAACAAGGGGAATGTAAAAACTTATTACAAAAATAACTAGTATCACAAAACCAAATCACAATACAACAAATTAAATTACAAAATGTTCAAATAAGTCGGTCTAAAGTAAACTCAAAACAATACAAAAGAAAGGACAAAAAGGGAGCACCAAGCCTCCCAGACACAAGTTTCTAGCTTATGTAAAGTCAATCTAGAGCAGAGTCAAACCGCTTAGCAGAACCAGCGAAAACAGAACGGATCAAAACTGTTGTAAACACCAAAGGTTGGGGCAGCTTAACAAAACCTCTTCCTGCTAGCTGCCCCACTGCAGGAACGGCTTCAGGAGCCTTTTATAGGGAGCAGGCGAGGCCCGTCAACGTCTGATTGGCTTGACGATCCTCTGTTGGTCCAATTGGGTCGCAGCTCTCCTGCAGCCTCCAGGCAGCCAATCAGGAAGGTTTTCTGCCCCATCTGAACCAGGAAGTCTGCACAGCCGCAACAACATCCAATAAACAACAACAAGCTGGACTGATCAGCAAATCAAATGTATTTTTATTTTAGTTTCGCTAAGTGTCGACTTTATTGAAGGTAGTGTAAAAATAACGGTAATATGCAAACAAAATAAGCTCAAAACAAGAGCAAATGTAGAAAAGTATAAACTTTTTACACTCAACCCTATTACATCTGTAACATCATCTAATAAATTACTATTCATGTTAACTTGGTTTTAAGTTTTAGTATTTTCTAGTACACTGCATCCATAATTGCATTCCTTAACTTATTACAATTATTTTTAAATTTCAGTTAAATTTCTTCCTGTGTGAACTTGTGTCTTTAATAAAAGTGATGATGATGTTTAAATAGTATTAAATAGAAGCAAACTGTCTCCAACAGCAGCATTTATGTAAAGTTAAATAAATTGTCCAATACAAAATTAAAATTTGTTTAGTCCTGTGTTGTATGTTGGCAGAAACGTTTATCACAATAAACGATAATATTGTTGTCAAGCAATATAACCGTAATGTGACAACAATGCAAAAAACGCATCTCAAAGATCAATAAACAATAACTTGTATGAAGATTTAACACTGAAACTAGAAGACACTTTAAATATACAAAATAAATAAACAGAACAACAGAAACAACAAATAAAATGAATCATAAAGTCCCTGTAAACAAAATTGTCCTTACAAAAAGGATTAGTTGAGACCAAAACAATAACTGAAAACTTTTATCATCCGGTTTTTGGTCAAAAAAAGAGAAAAACAATCATGAAAATGGAAATTACTGAGCTTGTTTTAATTTATCATGCGTTTAATTGATTAATATATTTATTGGTGTTTTTGTTTTTGGAGCAGTCACGCATTTCAAGAATAAATAAAACTTATATTTTAGTTTTCCTTGTCCTGGAATGTAGAATATTACTAATTACTAAAAATATAAATTAGAGCAATAAATTATACATCAAAGAGCAAATTAAAACTTTCTTCTTTAGTTCATCTGTTTTGTATTTTATCTCCAAAGTTTGGTGCCAGAAAAGTTTTACTTTTCCTGGTAATTTTAAATGTTACTCTGGGAAAAGTGAAAGTGCAGGTGCGTTGTTGGTCGGCGTTCCTTTAAGCGAGGCTAGCAGGTTAAAGATGGACTGCAGAGACAGCAGAGCGAAAGACAGGAGGAAAATGAAGAGAGGCCGAGATAAAAGATGGCCGAGGCAGAAAGAGAGAGCAGATGCTCCCAAAGAACAATGGAGGAATAGAGGGATATAAATGATGGCCGCCGAAAGAGGGAGGAAAATGAAGGGAGAGGGACAGATGAAAGATGACAGGCATGGGAAGACAGCGAAAGAGAGAGAGAGATAAAAGATGAGAGGTGGAGGAAAGAGCAGCGGAAGAGAGAGGGAGTGAAGGAGGGTGTGAAAAAGAGAGAGATGACAAGACGATGAAGAGGAGGAGGAGGAGAGGTGAGCGTCCTTGCACTGTCAGAGGCGATCGATGGCACATCATTTACATTACACTGACTTAACTGCAGAGAGGGATGGAGGGATGGAGGCAGGGGAAAGAGATTGATAGAGGAGGAGGAGGAAGGAGAGGACAGATAAAAGAAGTTGGGAGTGAGGGATGGATTGGGTGAGGCGGAAGAGGAGAAAATTAACTCCAGTTGAGGAACGATTGTGGGAAACGAAGAATCTGTTGATCTGATGGTTTGTTCTCTCTCTCCGTTCACCTCTCCTCTCATTACCGTCATCCGTTCTCTCCGTTTCTTTGAGACACTTCCCTTCTTTGGGATTTATTTTTAAACTTTGGGTCCCAGCAGTTGGTCCGGTTGATGTCAGTTTTAGCTGCGTTTCCATTACGAATGTGCAGGAATATTTGTGGATATTCCACTAATCCAAAACAAAAAGAAGCTATTTTGCAATTACTGTGTTTCCATTAAATAAAAAATTCTGTTAAAATCACACACGCATTCGTAGGCCTGTCGCGATAAACGAGAAATCGATTAATCGTACGATAAATTAAAACTATCTACGTCATTTTAATTATCGCCGTTATCGTCTCTTCCAGCCTTTTTCTCTTTATGTTGATGACGCTAAATGAAAAAGGCTCAACTCCGGTGCTCTCCACTGACCCTCCCTTCCTCATTTCCTTAGTGTAATGTCCAGCGCACATGACACCATCTTAGTGCTGTGAGTCGATTGTCGGCCCATTTTCAAAATCTGAGACCACACATTAGCCGACAGAAATCCTAGGTATAACGGTTCCAATGGCTGGCTACAAGTCCAGTTAACTAATTTTAAAACCAGGCATTAATCAATTCTTTACTACAATCTACCTGCAACGCATGTGTCTCTAGTGTCAGCGTAACGTCCTGACTGAATGAAAATCATTATAATCTATTTATGTCACGTTAACGAAGAACAGCTGAAAAGTTACCGGGTTCATCAACGTAGCGATTTCGTTCCAACTCCTCCCCTCGTCATTTCTATGTTCTTTGCACCAAATGTTTTATAAACATTAATGTTGTTTCCACATATCATCTCCAATGTCCTGTCAGCTGTTTGGGATTCCCCTCGGTAATTTCCCCTCAGAAAGCAGGAGGAGAATCTGTGCTTTCTGATTGGTTACCTGTCACATTCAACAGGCTGCATTAAGATCCCAGTGGGGAAAACCCTGATTTAGATCGGAGCGCCACAACGACCTAGCGTAACACACCACACACTACAGGATGATCACAAGAGACAATCTTAGAACGATAAAAGTTCTAAGATTGTCATAAGGGGAAAATGTAGGTGTTAACTAACGTGTAGTGTGAACTATTGCATCAGATGTGCCCATCTTCTCTATTTAAATCTAATGATTACTGAAGGGCAATATGGTAGACAGACTTTATAATCTGCACTCGTTTGGTTGAATGCAGTATTTATTTACACTTTGGCTTTATGTTATTGCTTTTTTATTCAAGTACATTTTTGCTAATGGAGACTGAGAATCAATTTTATTTTTATTTTTGGTTGTTTTGTTTATTTTGTTTATCAGTTCCAGTGTTGGGTGTTCTTTTTAAAATAAAGTGTATCTATCTTTGGCAGGAAATCGCATGCATTATTACGTCATTTCCATTAAATCAGTGTAAAAAGGTTTTCAAACAATACTATCGTCTATCGCAATAGTTTTTTGAGACAATTAATCGTTCAGCAAAATTTACTATCGTGACAGGCCTACGCATTCGTTTCCTCCTAGTACTTCCTGTCGTCTTGTTTGTTGTTTCCACCAGTAGTAGCATCCGGTTGTTGATCATGTGACTGGAAAACAGTGTTTTTATTGCAAAAAATCACCTCATCCTACCGTAAAAATGTTTTTATTGACAAACGAGTTTTGTCAAAATTTTGCGTGTTTCTATTGAGCAAATCTATTTTTGTAATTTCTATTTGGACAATTTTATGCTTTATTGAAACGCAGTTAGAGACACTGTTCATGTTAGCTTTGCTCTGTAACAGCAGCTGCGTTCACGTTACAAATGTGTGTAAAACAAGGTTGATATTCCGCTAATCTAAAAAAAAAAAAAAAAACAGTATTTTACAATTGCTGTGTTTCCATTAAATACAAAGCTAAATTAAAATCACATATGATTAAGTTTGTACACAATAAGTTATTGAAAATTATCATCCCCCCACAACTTCCTGTCGTCTTCTTCATAATTTCCACCAGTAGTAACATCCAATTATTGATCACATGACTCGTGGTGTGAAAAAATGTGTGTAAGTTTGCGTAGTTTTGGCTTAATTACTACTCTGAATGTGTTTTTTCCTCAGTAAATGCCGATTTTGAGTCTGAATATTTCAGTTTATAGTTAATTGATTACTAACTTAGTTGTTCGATTAATCAGAATTAATTGTTTCAGCCCCGTAAGATAGAAAACTAAATATGTTTTTTTTGTCAACATAATGGCATAAAATTTTTAGAAGTTTGTGTTTATGGAGCAAATATTTTTGTTTATTTAGGATTTACATTTAGTTACATCAATCAATTAATCAAGTTAATTTGTATTACACATTTCAGCAGCGACGCAGTTCAAAGTGCATTTCAACAATGGACACATTCCATTTTGTCATTAATCATCAAAGTGTTGGTAAATGTTTTATGCATTATGGTTGAAAAGCAACTCTGAACAGGTGGATTTTAGCCTGGATTTAAATTACCTCAGGGTTTCGGCTGTTTTGCAGTTTTCTGGAAGTTTATTCCCGATTTGTGGTGCATAGAAGCTGAATCCATCAACGCTATTCTTTCAGTCGTCCATGCATCACTCCTTTACAGCACTTTAAGAAATAAAATAAAAACCAAGCAACCAATGAGTTGACAATAATATTGATTAATCACGATTAATCGTTCAAAATGACATGATTGTAAGAAAAAAAAGCTGTTATTCTTAAAAATTCATATTTTCATCCTTTACATCACTCCTTTACATCACTTTTATAATTTAAATAAAAACCAACCAACAAATGAGTCGACAATAATTTTGATTAATCACGATTAATCGCTCAAAATGACATGATGGTATGAAAAAGAGCCGTTTTTCTTAAAAATTCATATTTTCATCCTGGCAAAAGGAAAACATTTGACTTTTTAGCCCATCGACCTGTATAATTGACTGTGTGTGACGCGTGAGCAGCTTTTAATATTTAATGGCTGCTGGTTAAAAATGCAGGAGTGTTTTTGTCTCTTGTCCCGTTGCACACCTGTTCCTCTGCAGAGAGAAGGAGGGAGGTGGGGACGGATGGAGAGGCGTTTGATACAAACTGGAAAGTTTTCCATGAATTTTAAGGTGTGATGTCTTTTAAAGGAAGTTCAGCAGACAGAAAAATCAGGATAAAATCTTAAAAAATGTTTTCTGTTCCCACCTGTTATTGGGAATGAATGACATTTGAGTTTAGTTTTATTTTCTGTATTCAGTTTGAGTTTTTTAAAGGCAAATTTTTTAATAATTTCATCTTTTTTTCCCCTTGGTTGTTTTTTTTCCAATGAGTTTTTGGGCGGTCGATCAACCCCACTTCAGTTAAAGGTTTTCCTCTTTCCACTAGAGATCCACATCTTTCAGTGTTTTTCACTAATTATTATAAAATTAAAAACCGATTTTTCTATATCATCTATAAACTCAGCTTAAATAATTTAATTAATAAGAGGAAAAACAGTGTAAACAAAAATTTAATATTTATTTAAAACAGTTCTGCAAAGTTGCTACTGTATCGAATTGCATCAGTTTGTATTTAAACAACAAAAAGTTTGTGTATAAAGTTCTGCAACTTGAATGACTAGTATTACATTAACTTGTCTATCTGGCTTTTTCTTAAATAAATGAAAAAATACCAAAGAATTATTCAAAGTGTAATTTTAGAAAGAATTAAGCAGATGAAGAAACATGACATTCTAGTTTGCAACATCAGAATTACACTTCGCACAACCTGGTTGATTTGCTCCAATCTGCATTTTCTTTTATTTTTCCCATTTCTGTAACATTTCAAAAACTAACTCAAAGTTCAAACGTAGCTACAGAAGTTTGGTAGTTATTGTACCATCAATTATGTTTAAGATATTTGATATAGTGAACTTTCACATCCACTGGTGGACCTCTGGTAAGGTCTGTGCCTTACCAGAGGTACGAAACTTGGAAAAATTTAAAACGTCCAACTGCCATCTTGGTAGGTAGGACTTTCTTCATGGTACCAGAATTTTACTGGTTCAGAATTGGTTATTTAAGGGGGAAACTGAATATTCACTTCCAAACTTGTTGAAAAAAAATCCCCAAATTGTTTTGTCTTTAATTTGTTTTGCATCAAATTTGAACAAAACCTGCGTTAAAGTATAGAAAAGTGGGCAACATCATAGAGACAAACGCAGATCCACACATCCACATTGGAGGCTCTCAGGGAAAAATCTTCACTCTGTCATCTATCAGTGCAAAGATTGATAGATAATTATTACTCTGACGGACTAAATGTGGTAAATTACTGTTGATGAAAGGAAAAATAAGACTGAAAAACATTGAGAAATGATAGTAATGTGACAAAATGTTGCTTCAAATTAATAATATATGAATAAAAAATAAGAAAATTAGAAATACAGATAAAAAACAAAAATAATTGGAATGGATTGAAATAAGGAGATAAAATTTAGTCAAAAGTGAGAAACTAAAAAGATGAATAGTTGTAGATAATAGGGGGAAAGAAGAGGAAGAAGAAGTGAGGGATGAAAAGAAGAGGAAAGGTGTCACCAACTAATCGATACCGTTTCTCTGTTTCCCTCCATTCTCTGTTTTAAGGTGATTTTTTTTCTCCTCCTCCTTTATTATTCCCGCTCTACTTCCCTTATCAATCAATACTTATTATTGCTTACCTCACCCTTCCTCTGTCTCTCTGTCCGTCTTTATTTTCCATCTCCATGTTGAAAAGAGGAACAGAGAGAGAGAGAGAAAGAGAGAGAGGAGGAAACACAGACACAATGAAGTCATTCATCTGTCCAATCAAAGAGGCGGAAGCTCAGAGGAAAGTAAACATCCATCTCTCTCTCCCTTTCTCCTCTCCCTCTTTCTCATGAGTCCGTGAGCGTCCATGATTATGATGCCTCTCCGTGTGATTGTGTGTGTGGACTGACATATATCCCATTTCTCTGGTGTCTCTTTAAAAAGAATAGATTGTTCTTCTGCGGCAAACAAAGAGTAAAGACACACAGGGAGGGAGGATGCAAGTCGCCGACACGATTTATGACGGCTGAGAGATGTGGGCAGACAGAAAGCAGAGAGGTGGGGGAAGTGGAGGAGATGGATGGAAAAAGAAAAGGAGAGGTAGTAATGTCCAGCACAACCAGCACTTCTGGTACAGAGACGGGATAAATAGTGGAAAGCGACTTTAATTTGACTAGGAGACGTGTTTATTTATGCAGCAAACAAAGATCAGGAGTATCAAACTCAGTTTCATTTTGGGCCAAATCAAAAATCTGAATGCTCTTAAAGGGCCGGTTGGGCCAGAACGTACTAATAAAACCCACTAAAATATTAACAAATAGACGTCCCTTCAGGAGTTTGATTGTTTTTATGTGCTTTTTAAGTCAAACTCAGATTTTGAGGTGTAATTTAGAAATATTTGTAAGGAATTTTCATGATATTTGCACTAATGCATGATTTTTGACTATTTATTAATCACCATATCGGTCACCGACTGCAAGTACAGATGAGGCAGCGGTCACTAAAACCCAATTCTTTGACCAATTTTAAGAAAAATTGTCAATAAAATCAGAAAATTTGGGGATTTTGTTAACTGTGTGTGAAATTTGCAGATTTATGAAAAACTGGAGAGACTTATTGATGTAATTTGGAGTCCAGCTCCGCTCCATCTGGAAAGATGCAGCGGAGCAGAAATGGAGCTAATAAAAACTGCATAACTTGATGCAAAGTGGCAAATTGGAAATGGGATAAAATTTATATTACATTTATGACATTTAAAGCATCTCGGATTCCTCAAACATTTTGAGTGAAAGCTAGAAAAAAAGAAACGCAAAGAAAATGTGAATTAGATATTTCCACCTACGAGGCTACGCAGAGATTTTAACGCTACTTTAACTAGCATAAACTACATATCTAAAAAAATGAAGGGTTAGACTTTCCGACTCTCAGCTCCGTGCCTCTGGTAAGGCGCAGAGGGAAATCTAATGTCAAAACTTATTCGGGAAATGTTTTTCCATCTTCCTTTTGGAAAATCCAACACCATCCCAAAGATAGCATAAGCTCTTGAATTTTATGTCACTTTCTTTTCAGACTTGAAACAATAAAATAATCTGTGTTAATAATCTTAATAATCAGGTTTTTGTATGACTGATGCTGGTGGCAGAAAATAATTGCGAACTCCTGTTCCATAAACTGATAAACTGAGTTCCTGGAGCTGCGTTTGGCTGTTTGTTTTATCTACAGACATCCTGACTCTTGCAGCTTAATGCAGACAGGTTGAAATCAATCTCTGTGTTTGAATGGTTGGCTAATTCACTGCTGCTCTCTGCACTGACCAGCGTCTCTCCGCACAAGTTAAAGGATTTTATTTGGAAACGCTGCATTGATGTTTTGTTTCAAACCCTGGTTAAGTGGAAACAGGAAACGATTTGGTTTGTTGTGATTTTTTGTTTTGTTTTGTTTTTTTCAAGAAAGTTGTGAAGGTTTTACAACAAAGAAACTTCCTGGTTTTTGATACAATAGCAAACAGGAAGTCGTGTTAGTGGCTGACGGAGACTGGCTACCACAGAGGTCACTTTAATTTGTAAGGCAAGTGATTCATCATGTGAACAAAATCTGAAGCTTTGCACCTAACATTGAAAACTTCTTCTAAATTATGATGATTTAAGGGTCTGATGAGTTGAGGTGACACTTGAAGATCGTAATCCTTTGAAAATGCAGTTTATACGTATTTAAATGCCTTTTGCTTAGTTTTCACTCATTTCAGAGTCTCTGTCAAATACTGAATATTTCACAGATTTTTCCTTCAGCCTCTACACAAGACAATAAGTCCAGTTCAGAACAAAACTCCAAATTGTTTGTGGAAAACCTGCAGATAATTTAAAAAATTAAATAATTTTTCAGTGGAACATGATTCCAAATTATTCGCATTACATCTGCCTATTCACATTTTTTTATCTGTAACATAAATTAAAATTATTCGCTGAAGACCTTCCTATTAAATCTCAGCTATTTGCAGAAGACGATCTTTTTCACAAATGTTTCGTAGATTAAACATCAGAAATATTCAAAAGTAAATTCGGCTTCGGAACCTGAATTAGCTTTGCACAATGCTGCTCAACATCTTCCATTTTCAAAGCAGCCAATCCAAGAACAGCATTTATTTTCCTTGCCACTGATTGGCTGTAACCAAATAGTGAAGATGAGGGACGACTGTTAGCTTCTGTGGCTAACGCTGTTAGCTTCTGTGGCTAATGCTGTTAGCTTCCGCATTAGCACTAATATGGTTTTGTTTGTGTGTATCAATGCGTATTAAGGTATATTTGTCGTATAATTTGAATTATTAAAATAGCCTGTACTCAGTAGAAATTTGACAAAACAAAAAGTACAACAATTTTTCTTGAAACTCTTTAGAAATTAAAGCTAACTGATTTAATAAAAGCAACAAATGTCGTTTATCTGACCTGGAAAAGTTTTCAGGTTATGAAAGGAAAGAAGTTGTCAACAACTTGCAAAACATTAATGAATTTATCAGAGAAATATTAACTTAAAACAGTGTGCAGCTTTTAAAGAAGGATCCTGAAGCAGCAATTAAAGACGATTAATGTTCACCACTGACTTTGGTTGATCATTAGAAACATCAGCTGACTGCCAGAATTTAGATTTAACATCTGATATAAAAATAGTTTTGTCTCTTGTCAGATTTTAGATTTAGATTCTAGTCTAAAATTTAAGTTAAAAAATAAAGATTTGGGGACGTTGGTTATCAAAAAAACATGACCGATGAACAATTAGAAATAAGTGTTGCTTCTCGATGATGACAATAATAGTAACAACAGATATGAATAGCAGGAATCTTTAATTAAAATAATTAAAATAAGAAACGATCAATTTTCTTAAAATAAAATTATAACTGACAGCACAAAGTTGTAAAGTTAATTAAAAGTTTATAAAAACTGATCTAATTATGAAGTCTGACTTTCAGTCGGGCTTTAGATATCATGAACTTTAGAGGAAACAAGAAACCCAAAATTTCAGACGAAAACAAACTGAAACCGAAAACAAAGAAGAAGAGAAACGAGGAGAGAAGGAGAACAGGAGGGGGGTAAACGGGTCTGATGGAGAGATGAAAGAAAGGAAAGAAGATGAAAGATTTTAGCTAAAGAGGGTTGACCCGGCGCTCTACCCCTCTTATTGACCGCGCCGAGCTTTGATAAACTACGCCCGGTGTGTGTGAGTGTGTGTGTTTGGAGTGTGTGACCTCTGGACGTTCTGAGCTAAATCAATCTGTCAAACGCGTTAGTGAGTCCGTGCTTATTCACCGCCATGCCTGTTTGTACATACGACACTGTGTGTGTGTGTGTGTGTGTGTGTGTGTGTGTGTGTGAGAGAGAGAGAGAGAGCGACCCTGACCGGCCATCAGAGCCAATGACGGAGTATTGATCAAGGCTCCGTCACCATAGAGACGGCCATTTGGGAGGTCAGGCGAGGGGGTGCGAGTGTCAAAGTGGGAAGACTTACTTCAAGGTGGCTCATCACATCGTCTGTGCGTGTGTGTGTGTGTGTGTGTGTAGGTGTGTGTGTGTGTGTGTGTGTGTGAAATGTCAGCTTTGTGTTTTCCTTTCGTGCCATGGTCTGCTTTCCTTGTCCAATTAAAAAGGTCATTAAAACACATAAATACATGAGCAGAAAAACATTTCAAAGTAACAATGTGTCTGGTTTTTAATTACCATCTCTAATTTATTACCTATTCAGTGATTGAGACATAATTACTGTAAACAAACCGGCGGATTGTCTCGCTTGTTTATTTCTTTTCAAACTTCAGACGGGTTTTAAAAGAGGAAATCTTCCCGACCCATTTCCTGTAAGTTTGTCCTCGCCCCAATCGCTTTGATCAACTTTAATGTCACTGGACATAAATGGCAACGTGCAACAATATGAAATCATTGAATAAATTAGAATATCATTGAAAAGTCCATTCATTTCATCCTCATTAGAGTTAGAGAAAGATTAAATCAAGATAATTTTATTTGTCTTAATAATACCAATTTTCTCCTAACAGTTAATGAAAACATGACATTTAAATTAGATTATTACATCAAACCAATAAAACTTAAAAAAATAAATGTTTTCTTATTGAAAGATAACAAAACCTACTTAAAGCTCATTTTCCAAAGGTAAGTCATTTTGACTAAGATCAGTTATAAATTATCTTTCTCACCTGAATTGCTCAGTTTTTAGTAAATCTGTCAAATATTTTGAAAATACTTCTTTTGGAGTAACGGCTTCTTCCTTCCTGAGCGGCATTTCAGCCCATGTTGGTTCCCATTACGACTTTCTGACAGTCTGGGTTTTGTTCTTTAGATCGAATTACATCAATCTATACATTTTGGATCAGAACCCGACACCTGAAAAACAGATGTACAATAACAGCAGAAATGTTATTTAAAAACTGTGGGAATTACTGTTTAAATACCAACAGGGACGTAAACATTTATTGGGTCTAATGGGTCCGTAATGGGTACAAAGTCTAACAGCTGCTGGGAGGAAGGATCTGCAATAACGCTCTTTTGTGCGTCTTGGATATTATTTGTCTTTTTTAAAATAAATATCCATCCTGGGTTTTGGTTGTCTGCATGAACCACCTGTGAAATATTTCCATCTTTGTGTTATTTTGTCCAGATAGACGTTCTGATTGGATCAGTGTTTATTTAAATACTTTTACCACAAGCTGCTTCATGTTGCTGCTAGGTTTACATAAATAACTTCCATTGAAAACAAAATGATCAGAGGACTTTAAGGCTGTTTTCACACCTAATGGTCCAGTAGACTCAGTTCGATTTGGGATCAAAAGTGGAAACATTTGTTACATTTTCAGCTGCTGTGTTTTGCTTCCACACTGCATTGAGTAAAATTAACCAAACTAATTGAAAAATCTGTTCCCCTCCTCGCCTGTGGGGGCGCTGCACCAAGAACCACTGAAGGAAGCAACATGAAAATCTCAGACAGAGCACAGCTTTCTTCACAACATTTTTAAAAAATGAAGTACTGTCAAATTTTAGCGGTTGCAGGATTTCTCTTGCTTAAGGTAGACTCACATTTGTTTTGGTTGTATTTACCCAGAATTCCCTGCACTGTAGTCCACTTCCTGCTTTTGGAGCGGTCTCTGGTCTGCTTGTTGTTCACATATACATTCGAACCAAACCAGAGTTCACTTCAACCAAAGAGAGGCCCAGGTTTTTGGGCGGACCAGACTTTTTTTTTTTTTTTTTTTTTCAAACTTTGTTTATTTGGTTTTTGACAGGAATTGCATAGCCATACATTTACAATGTGATACATATAAAACAAACTGTACAATTCCCTTAAGTTATAAAAATAAAACAAAAAACACAACAAAACGACCTCCAATCACTCCCAGGCAATAAGAAAAAGTCATTTGAAATAAATAAAAATTAAGATGCCTTCTGCCACACCTAAAAAAAAGTACAGTTTTTGCCCAGGAAAGTAAATATGGAACCATAAGAAAAGGAAAATCCGAGAAAAAGGACACAGGATGAGCAGACAAATACATACACGAAGGACTAGACTGGGACAGAATGGAAATTAACTTGACCAACCAGTCGTAGTAATGGCTGCCAGATTTCTGCAAATTTGTCAGAGGAACCCCGTAGTGACATCCTAATTTTTTCAAGTTTAAGAAAATAAACAATATCCCTCAACCAAAGTATGAAAGAAGGAGGTTGTGGTGATTTCCATTTAAGAAGAATTATCCTCCTTGCAATAATGGTCATAAAAGACAAAGAATTTTCCTGGGAAGAGGACAAAGGAGGACCAGACTTTACCTGTTGGCCTGATTGCACATTCACACCTCCTCAAATGAACTGGACTTTCTACAAAAACAAACTGGGGTTGGATTAAAGCGGGTCAAACAGAACCGGTGTGAACGGTTTTCTCCAGATTTGATCTGGTTGACTCTTGAAAGAACTGTTCCTTCCTCATTAGGAACTCCAACATCTGCAGGTTTCTCGGTTCCTCGGTTCCTTCCTCTAGTTGGTTTCTTCTCCACTCATAAATGTGTCCTGAATCTCCCTACAGTGTGAACATTAGTAACTGTGAAGGTCAAAGGTCAGCCAGTGGTGCACCCTTTCATGTACTATTTGTAGTAAGAAATGGGATCTGGTGTAGGAGAAATGGATTTGTTCCTCTTTAAAACTCTGAACATTGTCAAGGTGAAAGGTCACCATGTGAATGTAGGTCAATGGACTGCACACACTCTCTGCATGCGGAGTCTGTCGCTTATGAGTGTGTGTGTGACCTGTTCTTTGTTCCTGAGCTCTGTGCAGTAAGGAGAGTGGACCGTTGACGAGGATTAATGCCCAACATATGGCAACCCTACGGGACACACACACACACACACACACACACGCCAACACACACGCTGCAGTCATTACTCTGAACAAAGAACTGTAAGGCTAATGAGAAGCCGATATCATGTGTCCTTTGCAGATACACACAAGGCTTGGATTCACGTGGATACACACCTTAAAGTTGCTTACACATGGATGGATGCAGTTGAACACACACCTACAGCTGCTACTGTAACCTGCTGAAAGGTAGCAGCGCGCCGATGACAGAGGCGCTTTAAGACTTGAATGTGAACACCTGTGAGTGTGTGTTGGTGTACGCAACTGACTGCAAAGTGATTGTTGTGTGTGTGTGTGTGTGTGTGTGTGTGTGTGATGAAGGGAGAAAGAGGTGAAGTGGAGTTCATGGTGGAAGTGAAGGTTCATGCCTTTGTGTCTTCATGCTCCTTTGAATCCTTCTGCTTTTTTTTCTCACATGCAGATCACACCCAAAAAACATTTGCAGTCGTTTTCTCTTCACAACTTTTAGCACACACACGCACACACACACACACACACTCTCTGCTCTTCCCACCGGGATCTGACCGATTTACTCAACATGTTCCTGAAAAGACCAACATCCCCTCCGCTCTGTTCTGGTTCTGTACTGACTGGATTTCGCTGCTAAGGCACGACAAACCTCCAATTTTTGCGCTACACTGCAAAAACAAAATCAACAAAGTGTTTTGGTTTAGCTTTGAGTGGAAATATCTTAAGTTAAAAAAAAGAGCAGATTTTTTTTGTCTGGTAACAAGACATTTTTTCCCATATAATCTTTTTTTTAATCAATATTAAGGAATTATTGCTTAAACAAGCTCCTATATTGCACTGAAAAGTTACTTGTAAGCAAATTTTGTCTTATTTCAACTATTCTTAGGCATTTCCACTAGAAACTAGACAAAAAATACTTTCATTCCAGTTAAAATGTAATTTCAAAATAAATCCATCCCAGTTTATTTACAGATAAGGAGAAAGGTTTCTGTCTAATCAAACCCAGCAGATTGTCTGAAGTTACTGACTTTGCAGTCCATACTGAGCAAGCATGTGGAAAGAAAAGACTCTTAAACAAAGTACCCTGGTTTGTCAGTTTTATGTTTATTAGGCAGTTTTAGCTAGCTGACAGTAAAACAGTAAAAAACAGACATTTGAACATTAAACTAAATAAACTGCTATAGTAGAAATCCCTCTGTTTATTTCAACAAGCATGTTTAAAAAAGGAAAGTTGTTTTAAAGCCTTTTAACTAGCTAGCCAGTTGTAGCCAGGCTAGTTAGCCTTAGCTAAACATATGAAGGTTAGCTTTAGCAGGATATTTTCTGTTTCCTAGCTCACTCTTTATTGTTGACTTTTTTTTGTAAAATGTTGACAATTCATTTGCTTAATTTATGAAATCATTGTAAAATAGTTAATAAATCAATGGGTTAGCTGCAGCTAATGATTCAAAGCAAGTTTTATCCTTGCTAAGAGATAGTTTGCATCAAATTAAAAATGGGTTGTTTTTTTTATTCCAGAGGCAAATTAAGTGTTGTTGTAACTCGTATTAAATAATTTTCTTCAAAACTTGTAGACGCTAATGGCTGTGAGTGCAAAGGATCTGCTGTAGCAGTCTGTATTACAGTGAACCTGAGGCAGCTTCTGACTGTAGACTCTAGCTTATAAAAAAAATTGTCTGTAGTTTTCTTCAATTGTTTGAAGAATCCATTTCAGAAATAGTTTCATTTGTAATGTAATGAACATTATTTTGGGAAAACAGTGTGTTTTTTTTCTTGTTAGCTTGTTATGTATGTTGTGTAATTTGAGATTTTTTTTAAATTACGTGTCAAACTCGAGGCCCAGGGACCAAATCTGGCCCGCCGTAGCGTTTTATGTGGCCCTCCCGACTTCAAAATGACGCCAATAAGTCCCTCCACTTTTTAACAAATTAGCAAAATTCACACGAAATCAACAGATTATAATTTTTTCAGATTTTACATATTTATTTTTCTCAAAATTGATAAACATTGGGTTTAAGTGACTGGTTCCTCCGACTTACTTGATGTCAAGTTATAGTCTGTGATCAATACAGCGATTAATAAAAAGTTACATTTAACATCGAACATTAGCCAAATGTAGTAGAAATTTCTTACAAATATTCCTAAATTAGCACCAAAAACAAAAAAAAAAAAAACTTATAACAATTAAAAATCCTGGATGTACTGACCAGTGTGAAAAGATGTTCAACAATATTTAATTTTAAGAAACTGTTATTAAATGCTGAAACTATTTATTGATAATGTAACAGTTGGTTTAATAGATCCATTCTGGCACAACAGGATCGTTCCGATTCAGTTTGGCAAACAAAAATAAATCTAAAAACTGTTTTTAAAGTCTGAAATAATTTAAACATGTAACCAGATGCAACCAGAGGCTGAGAATAGTCCATGACGAGTCCAGCAGAAGTCCTCTAAGGTTCTAGTGGCGTTACTATTTTATGTCCTAATTTAACTTGCTGCCCGTACTTTATTTCCTCTCTTCATTTCTGTTCTCATGCGGTGACACTGTGGGCTTTTGCCATATACAGGTTTTATTTTTTTCCTCTCTCTAGGTGTAAATGACTTTGGATGGCCATCTGTTACTTAGCCACCCTGCAGAGAGTTGGCCTGCATGCGCACCTCCAGTGTGTGTATGTGTGCCTCCCTTTATGTTAAATTGCATGTGTGCAGTTACTGTAATACAGTGTTTGACTGCGGTTATTTATGCCTACGTGCACATGAATAATAGAGTAGCTTATTGTGTGTGTGTGTGTTAGAGACTGGATGAAAGACTGTGTGCATGTTCTGCAGGCATTTGTACATGCAGAACATGAATTACTGTTTGTTTATAAGGATGGTTACATGTTTTATTCTTGTACAAGTTGCTTCATGTGTAAAAGTTTCTCAGATAATCTTTTGAAATTTCGATCTAAATGTCTTTTCATTTAAAAAAAAAAATAGTGTATATTTTGTGTTTTTAATATGCATCTCAGAGGTTTTACATTTTACAGATAAGGTTGAAAGCAGATAAAATACCATGAATAAAAACTGCATTTACATTGTTTTATGTACTTTATTTATTACATTTCTTTGCAGTAAAGCTTAAAATATTAATTTAGTTTAAGTTTATATCCATGAGAAGGGGTTCGATAGGGACCGTTTTAGCTCCCCTTACTATTTTTTGCAGGACTTTATTGTTAGCAGCTACTGTTACCTCCTTGTAATGTTAATGTACATTTGTTAAACCTTTGAATAATATTGAATCTTTTGATCAAAACTGAAAAAACACAAAATATTACCAAGTATTTTGGCCTAGTTTCTAGTACACATACTTTAGTTCACTTGAAATAAGAAAAAAAAAAACTTACTTACAATCTTTCAGCAAAAAAACTGATGTTGTTTTAGGTAAATAATTCTTAATTTTTATGAAGAAGTAGGTACTAGTTAACCTGGCAGATTATTTCACTTAAAACATGGGAAAATATCTTGTCATTAGAAAATGTATGTACTGGTGGAACTAGAACATTTTCATCAAAATGAAGGAACTATTTACTAAAAACAAGCTCCTATATCTTGCAGAAATGTTACCTCCAAGTTAGTTTGTCTTATTTCAAGAGTACTGAGATATTTGCACTAGAAACTAGACAAAATACTTGGTGACATTTTGTGTTTTTGCAGTGTGCTATAAGTTGTTGCAATGAGGCAGAAAGTAATTAACACTGTTTGCATATTTCATGACAAAAATAAAATAAGACAGTTCTTGACAGTGTTTAGATGCTACAGTGATGCAGATTTCTGCTTTATTTGCTAATCTAACTTTTTAATAACATTATTATAACCTCTCTTTCCATTTTCAATAGTGAGGAACTGAGTTATTTGGTAATTAGTGTGGCTGGTGGTGGATTTTTTAAAACCATTTTTTGTTAAAGTTAAAACGATATTTTTGTCGAGTAACTCCCCACAAGTCTTGAGGGGCGTTTTTATGTGCAAATCATGCCAGCTTCAGCAAAAAGTGCTTTTGAGCTGCTGTTGGGCGAGAGTTTGTGATTTGATTAAGTCCAGGTGACCTGCGGTGTCTGCTGGAGGATCCAGCTGTTATCATTTCCTGTTGACATTCAGATCAGAGCGCTAATCTCCGAGCCAAGTTGTTCACAAACCTGGAAACAAGCTGCAAGTTGTAGAGAAAAACAATGTGGTTATTATTATTTAGGGTGATATTAACATCAATGTGACTCATGACGTTAAATCAGACTGTGGCTGAAATGATTAATCGAATGATTCGTGATTAATCGATTATTAGAATAATCGTCAACTTATTTAACAATCGATTAATCTTCAAAGGAGTAAAGAGACTCAAAAAAGGCCATTCCCTAAAAGAACAACACACTATGAACAGACTGTTGAAAAAATACATACACATTTTGGATTTAAAATAAAGAAACATCTTTGTCTGTAAACAGGCTTTACCCAAAACGTCTCAAGTGGTAAAGTTTAGCTTCAATCGGTCCAAATTCACTAAACTGTTGATTTCCTTACTTCCTTACTAAAAGAGGTATTTATAAATTTTTTTACATGCATATTCCAATGTATTTTAAATAATGCTTAAATAGACTAGAGGTTCACTTAAAAATGAGCAAAATGTATAATTGATTAATCCGAATAATCGATTAATCACTAAATAGTTGAATACTAAAATAATCCTAAATAAGAACTGTTCAATAAGATATTTTCCAGTATCTGTTTGTGGTGGTTGGATGATGCTAAATGATCAGAAAATTTAAAATTTTGACAGTTAAACAATTATTTTTCTTAACATGAAACATATTATTGTAAATTCTAGGTGAAAAATGACACAAAGTTTTTTATTCTGCATTGAGTTTTGTCCGTTCAGCCTTGATTTCCTCAGTGTGTTTAAATCAGAATCCTTCCTGTGTTTCTTACGGCGTCGTTGTAATTCATGAATAGTAATTAAATAATGTGTGTCTCTCCCCTGCAGCTCCCGCCCCGGCCGTCCTCCCAAGCGTTGCTCCAATGCTGGGATGCAGGAAAGCCCCCGGCTGCTGCACCCAGGGCTCCCCGGCCTGTTGTCCCCCAACCTGTTGTCCCACACCGGTAAGAGACGCCTTAATGACCTCACTTCCTGTCTCTGTGGCTCCCCCAGTGGAGAGGAAACGCGGCTACGCACCCAGTTAGCTCATCAAACCTGCTAGCATCCTTCCGGATTGTGTGAAGTTAAGGGCTTTGTCAGTAGAAATGTAGGCAATCGGTTCGCTTGACTAGGAAATCTTAACCGTCTGAAGACAGGAGGTCAACAGAATGAGGGAGCAGTTTCATGTTTAAGAAAACAAAAAAAAACGTGTTTTTTGTAACTCTTTACTTGCACAGATGTACACATGTGATCTGGGCTGGACAATATGGCTGAAAACGTATCACAATATAAGCGTTTCATATCAGTGTATTGATAATTATTGATTCATTTTTTGTTGTTTTTAAAATCTGAAATACCGTCAATCTGGTGACATGATATTTCTTCTGTTTTATTATTATGTTGTTTTTTATGATATCATCTATTATTGTTGATAATGTCTTGTTATGTGTAGTATTCTACACAGCAGGAACAACATAAACTAAAATTAGACTGAAAAAAGTATCATGCTATAAACATTTCATATCTGTCAAAATTTATCATTATTGATTCGTTTTTTGTTTTTTAATATCTGAAAGACAACCAAACTGGTGACGTTCCTGTTTTATTCACAGTTTTTAGCCCACTACGTTGTTTTTATTTCTAAGCAGTTAAGAAGCTTAAAACTGCTACTGTGGCAGTTACTGAACAGGTTGTTGCTAGGTAACCAAAGAATGAGAGAGTTGCCAGGTAACCAAAGAGTGAGAGTTGCTAAGTAACCAAAGAGTGAGAGGGTCAGTTGATTCCACCAACTTTGCTTAGCTGGTAGTGAGAGGTTGAGCAGCTAAAGTATTTCCTCTGCCTACATCTCCCAGAATGCTGTGCGGTTCTGGATTGGCGTTCAGTGAAATTATTGATAATAGATGTATTTTCTATTGATATTGATCATTTGTCTGTCAGGATATGTATTGTTATTGATTTATTGCCCAGCCCTAATCTTGGATGTGATTCGCTGATGGGACGAATGTTTAATAAGCCAAAATAATCTGAAAAGAAAACGAAGAAACAAAAATCTGTCATTGTTTGTGTTGTGATGTATTCGGGTGGAAACTGGAACCCCAAACGTCTTGTTTCTAATAGTTTTTATTCTTCATTTAAATGGTGGTTCTAAACTTTAAAGAACTTCACTTCAGATATTTCCCACATCGTCTCTCTGGTTGTAGTTTCTCCTGTTTTGTCTTTGTTTATATTTAATTTCCTCTCTAACTCATCTGCTCTTCATAGTTTAATCAGTTTCTTTAGCGCTTCTCGCTGGGTTGGTCTTCCTCTTTCAAGGATCCGATCCTTTTTGTTGTCGTCGTTTTGCTCTCGCTGACACAGAAAGTGAAAATGGCGGGAGGAGCCAAGAGACCGGAGGGCGGATGGAGAGAGGGATGGAGGGATGTCGCCAGAGGAGATAATGAAACCTAAAAATGACTGCCAAAGTCCTGGGAGAAAGATGGAGGAAGGGAGGAAAAGAAAGAAAGACAGAAAGGAAGAAAGACTAGAACTGTGACAGTAGCATGAACGAAGGAACAAACGGATGGATGGATGAGGGGTAGAGAAGGAGGGTGAAGGAGTGCAGATTGCAGAGTGGTGTGATGAATGACACGTCTCTGGGGTCCCACTCCTCCATCTGTCCATCCCTCCCACCTCCTTTGTTCCTCCTGTCCCTTCCTCCCATCTTTACTCACTTTCTTCTCTTCTTCCTGATGTTAGTCATCCCTTCTTCCCTCTTCCTGTCTTTATTCTTCTTTTTTTGAACCCCTCGTTTCATAATTTCATGTTTTTCTTCTTGCAGATTCCCTCCTTTTTCTCTCGTCTTTCCTTTAACAGTTTCTTCTTTATATTTTTACTAATTTTTCCAAATCTAGAATTTTTATTTTCATTTATCATCTTATTTTTTATCGCTTCACCTCCATTTTATTTCGTTTTATCTTAATGTTTCACGTTCATCTTTTCCTCCGTTCATTCAGGTGGAATATTTTTTATTTATTCCCTCTGTTCTTTGTGTTTCCTCCCTCTTTTTCCATCCTGTTCTCCTTCTTTTTGCTCTCTTTTAGCAACACTCCATCTTTCCTATTCTCTCGCTTTTCTCAATAATTTCATATTTTTGTCTCAGCTCTAAATTTCTCCTTTCTTTTTTCTCATCTTGTTTCGTTTTTTTCTTTCCTTTTTCCTCCTCCATGTTGAAGTTTTTCTTAATCTCAACTTTTACTCTTGTTTATTCTTAACCTGTTTTTAATCTGAAATTTTTCCAATTCTCTTTTCATCTTAACTTTCTTTTCCATCCTTTCTTTTATCCCTTTCACTGAAAACGTCTCCATCATCTCACGTTTCCTTCATGTTCTCCATCTTGTCACTTATTTAATTTTTTTCTTTCTTGCCAGTTTTTTTTGTCCATCTGTCACTCCTCTCATTCCTCTCATTCCTCTCATTCCTCTCATTCCTCTTGTTCCTCTCACTTCTTCCTTTTCTCATCCTCCTGACTCTTCGGACGTCCACAAAGCTGCTCCATATTTCTTTCATTTTTCTTCTCCTCTTTTCTTCTTGTTTTTTCATCCTGATCCCCAAATCTTTTCTTCTGTTTTATAACCTTTGAACTTTTTTGCATATTTAGTGACTTTTGTTTGTTTATCTGACCAGACTTCATCCCTCTACTATTAACCTTAAACTTTCATTTTTGTTTCAATATCCTTTATTTATCTGCTATTGTCACTCTTGTCTTTTACTTTCACTTTCACTTTTGTTTCTGCTGCTTTTTCCTCTCAATTGATCTAATAATGTAGACCACTAATTTCCCACACCTAAAAAAAACAAATGTTTATTTAAAATATGAAATATGTTCCATAAAGTACCATCCAGGACATATGATGGATTGTAGGGCCAGGATAAGAGAAAAAATACATTAAATTACAAGAATTAATTCATAATATTGTGAGAAAAAATATGTACAAGACGTTTAATATGAGAATAATGTCATTGTGTTACTAAAACGGCAGTAAGTCAAATTATTACAAGAATTAAGTCTTAATATTGCCAATAAGATGATAAAAAAATCATAATATGAGAATAAAGTTGTAATAATACAATATGATGATAGAGAATAAGATCATATTACCGACAAAGTTTTAATTTTGCAAGAATAAACGCATTGAGTTCTGAAAATGACAGTAGTATGTCAAATTAATACAAGAATAAAGTGGAAGGACAGCAAATCATATTAAGAGAATAAAGTAAATAATATGAGAATAAACTCATAATATGACCACAGTAAAGCTGGGATATTACAAAACCATTTTAAGATTTTAGAGTTCAAGCTCTGAATTATTGTCATAGTTTCCTCACTGTAAAACTCTGAAGTCTCAGTTTAGATGTTAGTTTGAAACCAACGTGTATCTAAACATCAAATAATACAAATTAAATGGTTTTACACATGGAAAAACTATTTCTAGATTATTTTCATTGTTACACAAATAATGGTTCGTTTCTTCCTGCTTTTTGCTGCTGGGGAAATTTAACATATTGAACTTGTTAACTGTAAATGTAATGTTTATCAGCTGATGTTACTGGTTAAAATAAAATGGCAAACTTAAATACCAATAAATAAATTTTATTTTATTTGCTATTCCTGTAATGTTACAATGTAAACTAATTAGAAATGATGCTAATAATAAGCATGTTAGCTGGTTTTGACATGTTGGTATGGGGGGCCCCAAATGAAAATCTGTTTGGGGCCCCAAAAATCCTTTGATCGGCCCTGTATCCTCTAAATTCCATCTCTTTTTACATCACCATCACTTCTTTAATGGAGACCCTCTCCAAACTCAAAACTTCCCTCCATCCTCCTTCTTCTCACCTCCATAATCTTTTTTTCCTCCCATCCTGCCAGTTTTCCTTCATCCCTCCTTCCATCCCCTTGACAGTGACTGTTGGCCTCCTTCTCCCCCTCTTCCTCTCTGGGATAAATAAAACATGCTTGTGTTTGGTGACATATGGACACAGCTCACTGTGGCATACTAATCACATACACACATACCTGATCTATAAGTGTGTGTGTGTGTGTGTGTGTTTGTTGAGCATTAGTGGAACCCAGAGAAAACATTTGCTCACTTATGATCGCTCATTAGCTTTCACACACACACTACATATATAACAACCACACACACACACACACACACACACACACACACTTGGCAGTCGTCGGATGTCGCATTCCGCCTCGGCCGCACACACGCAGAGTCAGTCGTCTTAGCGGCCCCGCGTCCATGGAGACGCCACGTTGCCGGGGGAGACGGGCTGTTGTTTACGACCTCGCGGGCGCCACGTCAATGGGGGGCATCGGCCGATCGCAGATGGACATTTATCACACCGTTAGAAAGAAAAAACATGGAGGAAGGAGGAAAGACTGGAGCAGAGGACCAAGAAAGTTCAAGATGGAAGAAAACTAAATTAAATAAGAAAATGATAGATGTGAAAAACTGCAAAAAGAAGGTGAAGAGAGACATTTAAGACAACAAAAAAAAACGGAGGAAGATTGGAAAAAGTAAAAAAAGATAAAACACAAAGATCAGAGAGAGGCTTTAAACGACAACAAGAGAGTGATATCAGTTTAATTGGCCTCATCTTCCTCAACAAAGACGCTGTGATGATAAGCGTGGGAGTGTGTTAGTGTGTGTTCACGTGTGTGTGTGTGTGGTAACCTATGCAGGGTGATGCGGCACTCATTTGACTTGTTAATTCACTTCAGAAACCGCTCAATGCTTCGCCTTGTCCTCCAACACACACGCACACACACACACACACACAGATCGTTGGAACATAAACGTATATTTATTTTCATTAATCACCTCTAACTTCACATTTTGGAGACTCAAACACACACACCCACGCACACACACTCCTGAAAATGCGGAGCGTTCAGCCTCTTCCTGAACGACCCGGGTGTGAGGACTCTGCAGCGCACCTGCAGAGAAGGAGATAAAGACGAGGAAGAGGAGGAAGGCCAGAGAGCTCTGAAGCCACATCAAGTCTTTTTCATCTTCCTCCTCATCCTCGTCCTGCATCACTTTGTGCTGCTTTTCTCAAGAAACGCTGAACTAGAGGCATTCAGCAGCAAGCGCCCCCCACTGGTGCAGTCTGGAAATGTTTACTTTGAAATGCATTTAAATCATAATTATTGCGTTTTTATGAATCGCCGTCACGGCAAATGTTTGTTGGTTGGAGGTGATACAAACATCAGATACTTTACATGACTTACACTGTAAAAACACAACATCTTACCAAGTAGGTTTGGTTTTTGTAGTGCAAATATCTTACACTTGAAACACAAGAAAACTAACAAGTAACTTCTCAGCAAGATATATGAGCTTGTTTTAAGTAAATAATTCCTTAATATTGATGAAAATTTCTAGTTCCAATTGCAGATTATTTAATTAAAAACGTGGGAAAAAATATCTTGTCATAAGTAAAATAATCTGCCAATGGAACTAGACCTTTTTCATAAATATTGAGGCATTATTTACTTAAAACAAGCCTGTATATCTTGCTGAAAATTGATTTTAAGTTAATTTTGTCTCATTTTATGTGTACTACGTTATTTGCCCTAGAAACTACTTGGGAAGATTTTGTATTTTTGTAGTGTGCATATTTAAAAGTTCAGCTGAAACATGACTCTTACTTTCTCAGTGACTAAAAAACTGAACTCCTTGAGAATTTTGCCTGTAGGATTTTCAAATAAACTCTTGATTGGTAAATTTTATAAAGCAAAAATCAAGTCCAGTGTAAGCAAATTGTCTTCCTGGTACAACTGTGCAACATAAGCCAGAAAAAATTAGGAAATAATTTCTGTGAGGCAGTAGAAATGTGGTTTGTGTCTGGTTCACAATGCAACTTGTTATGTTTTGAATGCAGATGTTGTTCAAGACGTTTCATCCCCCATTTATTTATTATCTAATTTGATTTTCGTAGGATTTCCTGTAACAAATCCTGGACATAAACCTTAAGGAGAGGTTTCGTGATTGATCCTTAATACCAGCTGTAATGCGTCTGGAGTAATTTACCTATCCAACAACATCTGAGAGCTAAAGAACGTGCAGATACAATTACTTTAAAGTCACTGAGTTTATTAGAAATAGCCCAAAATGGCTGGTGCAGAATGGTTTCAAATGGGCGTCTTGGACAGTTGGTGAAAGCTGAAGATGGGCGATCTAAGTGCCAGAGTGCTGAGTTGAAATCTCTTTGACTCAGCAGAAGAGCAATCTACTGCATTTGTAAATTGGCGCTCCTAAGTGCTCGCAAGAATGAAAAGGAAGCAAAACAAACAAAAAAATAAATAAAAAATCCAGACGTGTGTTTCTAAATCCAGAACACAAAGAGCAATTTCTCCGTTTCCCTGTTTTGTTTTATTCAAAGTGTCACTCCGTCTCTTAGAGCACTCCTTCAGAAATGTAGGTGCAGTCAATTAAATATTTACAATGACTGGCAAATGGGGAGGGTTTCATGCAAGCTCAGTAGGGGGTTCAGAGGTCTTGAAGATCACCAGCAGCAGCAAATATGAAGCCTTGAAAGAGCGTCTAAAGGTAGCATACAGAGAGGACATCTTAGTTGGTTTTATCTTGCCAAATTTTGACTTGGCTTTTAGGCCATGAAGCAGAAAAAGGAACTGTATTTTAAGCAGATTGATGGTACAGAAAACAAACTTTTTGGATGTAAAACTGACTTGTATCATCTTGAAGATACAAGATGATACAAGTCTTCATCTGCTACAACTCTGTCCAGGTACCAACTACCATAAAAAACAGATCTCAGGTGTCTGGCTAAGAGGAACGGCTGCATGGATCTTAAGCTAATCGACCAATTCTGAACTTTATTTTAAACAGTATAGCTTGAAGTGTGGATTTCTGTTTTCACTCGACTAAGGCCTTGTCCACACTATAGATAGTTTTGAAGTAGATTTTTTTGTAGTACTTTTATACCTCACCATCCACTTTATGAAACTGCAAAGTTATAATTTTACTGACCTTATAGTATGCCCAAACTGAGCAAAAGAGAAATAGTTCTCAAAATGTTCTTATTATTTAATGTGACACCTTGAAGTTCACTCTGGTCAAATCCAAACACTGTCTATTTAAATTTGACCTCTGCCTTGTTGTCTTCCACAAGGTCAGGGATTCAAACTACAGTTCTCGAAAGCCGTAGTCTTTCAAATATCAGGTGTTGCTGGAATCAAATGGTTTAATTTCCTCTTCAGCATTCAGTCAAGCTACAGATTCCTGCAAATGAACCATTTATTTGATTCTGGTGTGTTGATATGAATCCTAAAGTTAAAGTAGACTTGCCCTTGAAGATGATACCACTAATTAGGGTCTTCTTGGGCTTTCTGCAAAGTTCTACATCCCATCCAAACCTTTGTAACACTTCGTAAAACAATGACACTTGTTAAGAAGTACAATGAGGAGAGATTCTTTTGTTTTTCCTATATGGATAACTTATTTCTCAAGAACAAGAACATTGGTTTCCTGGTCTAGAAATCCCTTTATTCTTTCTAAACAGTTCCTTTTTCTTCTTCTACTTTGAACGGACATTGTAGAAATCACAACTCCTATGAAGTGAAAACCTTATATTACTCTCATTTGAAAATAGTATTAATGTGGCTGCTTGTATTTGTGAGGTCCAGGTGGCTTGTGTTTATGGACATGGAAAGATAATGTTATGTTTCATCAGAAATCCATCTATGAGTTAAACTTTTCAAATGAATCCAAAGATGTTCTTATAGCATTTATTTAGTGTTAGTGTATCGAAGCATCTCTGTGATCGTTTTCTTTCAGTTGGCAAGAGTTTTAACTGCAGTAACATATTCTGGATTTTTGTAATTTGTGGGTAAATGCCAAACTTTGCATCTCCAAAAATAAACTTTTCATCAGTTTTTAATGATAATGTTGCTCTGGATCCCATACTGCTTGCCTTTTTGGATAGCCCTGTGTATTTAAGTACCATATTGCAGCCCAACCTGAGCAGTATAGCTGAAATAAAAGTCACAAAGATGTTGCAGGTTAGTGCATCAACGCCAGTCAGTCACAGCAAAGTTTACACTCATCTCATCTCTATTGTTTTCTGTATTCTCATGTTATGATGATGACTCACTGCTTTTCTTCTCAATTTGTGTAATGCGTCTTTTTATTTTCTCCCTCTTACGACTTCTTCTTTCCTCTGTCCGCCCTTCGAAAAGCATTAAGATGCACAGGAACGGAAAAACAGATGGGTAAATGAGGTGGAGACAGGCCACAGGGGAACACTGACACGCACACACGCACACGCCCACTCTCCCAGGTACGCAGGAAAATATATATTGTCTTCCACATACGCGCATACACACACACACACACAGGAAGAGAGAGAGAGAGAGAAAGGTCTATATGGTGCTGGTGTCTTTGAAGCAGTCTGTCAATCAATCACACACTAATTCCCCAGGTTCCGTGGTCGCCATTTACGACGGGGGTCGATGCTCGGTAACCGTGGACACAGCGGACAGCCATCGATCTGAGACAGAAAGAGAAGCAGAGAAGTGTGTGTGTGTGTGTGTGTGTGTGTGTTTGATAGTCATGATGGAGAACAGTATTGTGGCTCTGCCCTCAATATTGATCGACTCCTGGTTGCACTGAGGCGAAGCGGGCGTTCTGACTCTGTGTCCGAATCTGTGTGTATTTGATTGAGCATGTGTGTGTGTGTGTGTGTTTACCTATGTGTCTCTACGTGCAACCTGAAGTGTGTTGGAGGGTCAAGGTGTTCTTCAGAGCAGTAATCAATCTGTAAATACAGTTTTGACCCCACACAGGGACTTCATTTTCTTCCCCTTCATTTCTTCTGTTACTAAGTACTCTCTCTTAAACTTCAAACTCCTGCACTTCAACTTGAAGACCTTGTTAAATGTTTTCGACAGCTGCTGTTGTGTTCACTTATAATGTATTGTCAGCTGAAAATCTCCATCTTTTTAAGAGATGTCATAAAAATCTATTTGCCAAAAATCTACTACATCGAACACTGCTAAGCCTCAGTACCGTTTCCCCCGGTACTGAGGTTAGTATTGTGATCATTCGTAGTTGAAGCAATCTCCGGTCCATTTTCTTCAAATTTGAGACCACCAACCCGGACTGCCACTACCGAGGTGTTGTCCCAAGACAGGTTTCCAACTTGTTTGAGGCCATCTGAAAGTTGCATTTTATTTTTTATTTTTTTGTCTTTCTTGAGCGTCCTTAAGCTTGACTGTGCCCACCAATGCCGGGATGGTAGACACCAATGACCCTCAAGCCACAACAACTGGAAGACTTCGTCAATTTGGATAGAAACTCTTTCCAGACATTGCCCACCAAGACCCAGTTTTCTCAAGTTTTGGTGGCAGCCAATCTTGCCTGCAGGTCCAATTTATCACCATGTGGTGATTGACTGAAAGCTTTCTTTCTCAAATTACTCTCTGCTTTCACTTTTGTGTGCCATTGATTGCCAAGATGTGCAGGGAGAAGGTAATCCAATATGCTGATAAAATGGTATCGCGTCACGTCAGGGTTGAGAAGAAATCGGTACACTTTTAGAGCCAATCATACCTATTTCCTAAATTTCTCAAGACAAATTTCTTCATTTTCTACAATTTCAGCAATTGTTTTACCCTGAATTTTTTTTGTTTTGTTTTCTTAAAGTCCTTATAATCACTCATTGATATACTCTACAAGTTTCTATATTTTCTAATCAGTTGTTGTTCAAAAAATAAAGCAAATGGCAGAGATGCCGCTGACTCTTGACCTTATCAGCTTGGTGTCGCATACAAAATATTCGATGTGAAGAGTAACACAGACTATGTGTCCATGAAAGTGGAGCTTTGTGTGGATGTGTTTGCTTTGAGTCCACATTGAAGTACATCCCAGGCTCTGGGAGCCGTTGGACTTTTCAAATTTTGAGGCAAAGTAATTTCATGGAAAGTCTTCTGTTTAGATTATGTTTTCACAGCCAAAAGGTCACAACCAAGTAAGTAAAACACCAAATTTATCAACTTACAGAATTAAAGCAGTCATTCTCAAACTGTGTGGTGGGAGCCCCCTAGGGGTATGTGAGGTACTGCATGTAAAGGACCGTTTGTTGCCATGATGTGAGCTCATGGTGCGACGTTACAGTTAACTTACCAAAGGATTGTGTTTAAAAATAATATTGGATAATGGCTTAAGACCAGGTCACTAGAAAGTAAACCTGAAGGTACCGCTAGAAAGTTTCTCAGGGTGAGTTGCAGAATATTTTTTAACATTATTACAATACATAGCATAACATAAGTGCGATATGCTGGTGACAAGGCGGTGAACAGCGCTGCGCCCCACACTGACTAACTGCATCTTAACACCTAAAACTAAATTATTTATGTTGGGCTATCTACTGGCATTTGAAAGAAAATGTTTGTTTTCACAAAAGCAACTTATGTCTATTTTTCTTTTATTCTGCTTCTAAATTACAAAGAGCCCTAAAACAGTACAATGCACACAACATATGTAGTAAAGACCTTTTTTATTTCCGTGTGTTTTATATCATTGGATCAAAGTCGGTGCCTTTAACATTTCAGTGAAAAAGTAGATTTATACACATATTTATAAGAGATGAACTTCTACTCTGCATCAGTCAGCGGAAAATGTGGCTATATGTATTACTTTGTCTAGGTTAGATTAACCTGCGTACAGCTCTGCCCTTCATACCTCATCCATCCATCCATCCATCCAGTCAACCTTCCATCAATCCATCCATTCTACTTCAAATTAAATTTCAAACTCCTCCTCCCTCCATCCCTCTCTCCCCTCTACCTTGTTTTCTTTATAGCTTACAGACAACTGTACAGTGTGTAATGGACATTCCTGCAAGGCCGTCAAGCGTGACCGGGGCAAAACCAACTGACCTAAACACACACACACACACACACACACGAAAGTATGCAGAGATAAGCATGAATGCATACCCCTCTCTCTCTTTCTCACACACACACACATTTAAACATAAAAGCACTCAGCACAATGCAAAAGCTACCCTGCACGCTTACACACACACACACACGCAGACAGAGGGTCATCTCTCTCACTCGGCTGGTTGTTGTGTATAGAAGTCAGTTCCAGGTCAGCGCACAGAGCCGAGGATCTTGTTCCTTACAAAAGACTGCGTGTACATGTGTGTGTAGCTGTGTGTGAGTTAATGTACACCAGGCCTGAGGTGTCTAAAACTGCTCTAAACACTCGCGTTGAAAAGAGTTTGACATCGACCCGTCTTGACCGTCACTGTGTGCAGAAATGCATCCTGGGTAACAGCAGGCCGCGGCTGGTTTGTGATTGGCTCGCTGTGAGGGACATTAGAGTTGATGGGTTTCAAATCAGCTGACTGTAATGACATCAAGATGACTAACAGTAGTGATGTGTGTGTGTGTGTGTGTGTGTGTGTGTGTTTAAGGACTGACCGCGGCCGCCATGGCTGAGCTCCAGAAGCTGCAGAAGATGAAGATGATGATGAGTCTCCAGAACGGCAACGAGTCCGACAACGACGACCTGCACTCCAACACAGGTGCTGCACGCTAACGCTAACGCTAACACAGGCATGCTGGGAAACGATGAGTAAAGTTGCTTCTCACAGTCTGACTCAGGAAAGGAGTCCAAATATGGGGACACTGTGGAAGTTTTGTGTGAACATTAGCAATAATCTAGAGAAACCCCTGGAGACAAGTTAAACTTTTTAAGGCCGTTTGTTCTTTCTGTGCAGTGTAATGAACTCTACACCCACCTTATCAGGCCTTTAGACTGTTAGTTTGTGTTTGCATCAGCAAAATGAACAAAACTAACCGTATCAGCAACTTGAGAAACTAGAGGAATGGAAGAAGAAAGGATCTTGTAATAACCCTGGAACTAGCCTGGGAAACATCTGGTTTACTGTGTAACAAGGACTTTGTCAGCACAACTTCTTAGTCAAACTTAGTCTGCTTTTCTTGTTTTTTGAGAAACATTATTTGGATTTCTTGTATGTCTAGCACATATGATGAATTGACCATGAAGTAGACTCTGACTTGCATGTGAATCATGTGTAAAGAAATCCAGAAGGAAGTCTGAATCTTTTTGTGCTCCAAATTCAGTTACTTTTCAGTTGTTTGATTTAATTTTGACTCTTTATTTTGCTCACTGTCTCTGATTCAACACATCATGAAGCAGCGATTCCCAAACTTTGGGGCCCAGACAGAAAAAGTGATAATAAGGTTTAAGTTCAACTGTAGTTGCATCTTATCCTAGTGTTTTATGTTTTTATATTAGACCCAGAAAATCCTAAGAAAGAAAATAATCTCCAGAAGTTCACTGACAAAGATTTGTTGAATAAGCTCTATGAGTTTAGTTCAAAACAAATAACGTCATATTATTATTTAGATTAATTAGGGACATATTTAAACCTTTATTACTTGTAGTTTTGGTGATTTTGACTCACAGATAACAAAATCCCAAAATTCAGCGTCTCAGAAAATGAGAATATTACAGATAGTCAATAAAAGTTGATATTTTATGTGATCAGCCTGGTTCTGCTGAGGTTCTGGAAGCCCAGATTGGTTTGTTGCCTTCTGGTCAACTGACTTTTTTTCACAAGAGCCAGTAGAGTCTCTATGAGGTTAAAGGTCAGACCAGTTTGCTGGCCAATCAGGAACAGGGACACCATGGTGATTGGACCACTGTTAGCAGTGCGGGTCGGTACCAAATCCAACTAGAAAATAAAATCAGCATCTGTAGAAAGCTTGTCAGCAGATCGAAGCAGGAAGTCTGAAATGTCCTGGTAGACGGCTGCATTGACTGAGGATTTCAGGAAACCCATTGGACCAGAACCAGCAGCTGACATGGCGACCCAAACCAGTACTGACTGGAAGCTTCACTCTGGACTTCTGGCAAACTCTCTACTCTTCCTCCAGATGACGGGACCTCGGTTTCCAAAGGAAATGGATCATTTATTTTTATCTGAAAACAGAACTTTGGATCAATGTGCAACAGTCCGGTTCTGGTTCTTATTAACCCAGAAAAGAGGGTTCTAGCCCATTTCTAGGATTGGTCAGTCTCTCCCAGTTATCCCTGATACTGGTGCATCTCTTCCTTCCTGAGTGACTGGATCGACTTTTGTTTCTCAAACAGTTGCTGATTCCCAATGAGATCCTTTCAAAATGTAACGTTTTTGTTCCTTTTTAAGAAGGTGTGGTTTCTACCTGATACCTGGAACAAAAACCGTTTGATAACTTTAAAATCTAAGCAAATGAAACTCTAGTCAGGTCTGAACTGTTCTTGTTTTTTCTGACACGTTACCTATAAAACATGGACACTCAATCTCTTCTGTTTGTTTCTCTGAATTATTAAAGAAGCAAAAAACAAAAAGCAGAAAGAAAATAAAGGAAGGAGCGATCCTTTCATTTGTTTCCACCCTGATTCTTCTCCGTTTTCTCCTTTTCTTCAGCTGACCTGGCAAATGGGTTGATAGAGTTACTCTTCCTCTCCACTGTCATTTCATTCTTTCGCCAAGTCGTTTTTTATTTATTCCCCCCTGCTCTCTTTTTTTTCTATGCCTTCTTCTGTCTTCTTTTCTTTCATTCGGAGTGATTTTTGTGTGCTCGTGGTGAGCCTTCTTTTCATTGTCCGATCTTGTTTTCTTTGTGCGAGACACTCACACCGGCCTGGGAAACTGTGGCGGACAATAGAAGAGAGGAACCAGCGTATGAAATGAAAAAGAAAATAAAACAAGGGAGGACACAGGAGAAGGCGGGGGAGAGAAAGGGATATTTAGGGCGAGAGGAAAAGGGGGAGGAAAAGAAAAGATGTTCTGGCGTTTGGCTCGGGCCAGTTCGGCACGCGGTGACAGAATAAAAATGAGAAAAACACAGATTGGAGCGAGGGATGAATGACAGGAGAGATGGAGAGAAAAAACGAGTTTCATGTCAACGGAAACCGTCTATGTGTCACAAGAAGAAGAGAGTGAAACTAGGTGGAGATGAGGAATAAAAGCCAAATAATCCTGATAAAGAAAAGATAAACAGGTGAATAAAAGGTGGAAGGTCGGGGAAAAAAAACAGACTTAACTTGTCGGTTTAAAACACTTAAAAATGAGATTTTATTCCAGATTCCTGTGGGAAACGACACTGAAACTGCAGCACAACTATTCCACATAAAACCCTTGAATAAATGTACACTGGCCACTAGAAAGCTCAACTAAATATTCTTTAAGAATTTTTAGTCTATAATTATCAGAAGTAAACTGGTTCTGAACTGGTCCTACAGATCACAGCAAAGAACTGGTTTGGTTTTCCACAGCAGGAGAAACATCATTTTAACACTTCAGATGCTTCGTTTCGCCAATGAAATCACATCTTTGAGCTCTGCACCCATTAGATCCAGGTGTGCAGAAACAGGACGTGTCTAAAAGTTGGAAGATGAAACACACCTAGAACCAGATATTCTAGATCTGGTTCTAGAACAGATCTAGATCTGTTAAGATACCACATTTTGCCGGCCGATAAATTGTCCAACATGTTGTTGCAGTAATAATATTGTTGTTTTGAGAACATTTTCCAGTAATATAATATAACTGAGGACATAATAAAGCCAGAACAGATTCTCAAAGATCAATAAATTTAAATTTCAGTGAAAATTTAACACTGAAGGCATTTTAAATATAAATATACAAAATAAATAAACAAAACAACAGAAATGAATTATAAATTCTGTGTAAACAAAACTGCCCATGAAATAAAGGGTTAGTTCAGACCAAAGTACCAAACTTCAGACTTTTATCATCCTGCTTTTGGTAGAAAGAGAGAGAAAAGAGTGGAAATGAACTTGTTTTAATTTATCATGTGATTAATTAATTAATTTATTGATTATTGCAACAGGAGACTTTGATGTAAAAGATGCATTTCAGCAAATTTCTAAGAATGTATAGTTAAAAGTGTTGAAGCCATTAGCTCAGAGTGTTGTCTGGTCCAGGTGAATAAAAGGTGAATTTCTTCCAGTTGGAAGCCAAGTCTGAGGTTCGTTTAAACTAGATTTATCTCTGCTAAATTAGAAAAAACTGAAATAATACCCAAACTTTAGCTGAAAAAGCTCCAAGATGTAGGTGCACCAGACTGAAAGACAAAAAGAAGATGTGGAAAAGACCAAAAAGTGACAGAGGCCAAGCAAAAAAAATAAAAAATAAAAAATGAGAGACGAGCCAGAGAAAGAGAGAGAACATCTGCCCATCTGTTTATTCTTCTTTTCCTCCCCGGTGTAAATGGCAGCAGCGATGAGGCCCAGCTGTCGTCCACACACACCGAGCGCAGGGAATTCAGTAGGCAATAATAGAGAGAGACGGTCGCTAATTCAAACTAATGGAGGGAGATGAAGATGGATGAGCGGGAGAACGGTGGAGCGGAGGCAGAGGTGTGGAGGGCGAGCGAGGCAGGATCACACAGAGGAGGAGAGAGAGCGAGCGAGCGGCGTGAAGAGAGACGGCCATTAAATACATTTTCCAGTCAAACAGAACGTTGTCATTGTTAATAATCAGGCTGAGTTAGCTGACACAGTGGGAAGCTTTTAATAATTTATTAATGTCATAAATTCATCTGACTCCGCTTAAAACATCAATTGTCTCTGCTGGTTAATAATCGGCACGTTTAAACTGCTGGAAAGCAACAATGATCGTTTTTTTCCCTGATGTTTAGATGCATTTTGTCAGATTTCCTGCAGTAAAAAAACTTGTTTTAGAGCCTAAACTCGATAAAGACGAGGGGTTTTTTCTCTCATCTCAGGTTTAGTGCAACAGAGTATTAGGGCCATACTAAGAAAAAATAAAATTACAAGAATAAAATCATACTGTTACAAGAATAAAGTTGAAATAATGTGAGCGTAAGGTCGCAATAATATGAGAATAGTCAATATTTAGAGAATAGACACATTAAGAGGATAAATTCTTGTAATGCTACAACTTTATTCATGCATTATTTTGACTTTATTTTTGTTAAATTTTGACACTATTCTCATTATTTTGACTTTATTCTCAAGTTTCCAATTTTTATTTTCAAAGCGTGGCCCTAATAATTTGTATTTAGAGACATCTAGTGGCTCAAATGAAAAATTGCAACAAAATACTCAGAACCAAGCGAAAAAGAAACATTTCTAACCTTTAATCTTCCGTAGAAACACAAACAGCAGGAATAGAGCGTTTTTTGTTTTTTTGTGTTCAAACTATAGTTGTGATTCTAAATCAAAATCTCCCATCTGGACTCAGAACCATCACCAGGTTTCAATTAATTGTTGCAGTTACACATTATCTTGTATTTATGGTTTTTCGTTTTAAATTGTGCAGCTTTTTTTACGGTACTTATTTACAACCTATGGAGAAATAAGTAATCTCATCTCAGTTCTTTTCAACTAAAGTTCAGTTAATTCGTTTATTTTTTCCCCGGCCTGGTGGACAACAGATGTCTGCCCTTGTTAACTGACATGTTCGCTTGTCTTTGCAATTTTGAAGAGTGGTAAAGTGCTAGTTTTGATCATTTACTGCTAATTTTTTCAGTTTCTTGAAAGGTATATTTTTAAAAACTTAGTCAAATAGTTACTTCTTTTTATTTGGTTTTAATATCAAGAAATTACTGTTATTGTGTACCGGTACTATATATTATTTATTTCATATGTTTCCAATTTAATTAAAAGTAAGCTTTGTTAATTGGTTTATTAGTTAGTCAGAGGGATGGACTTTATTTAAATTTTTCTAATTTTGTTGTCATTCAGTCAGAAAAGCACAAACATTTATTCTGTTTGAGACATTTTGTGTTTAAACGTCTTTATATCCCATAAAGTTTTCCTTTGGTAATTACGAAGCAGTTGTTTGGTTTTTCTGCTGCCCATTAAGGAAACGTTAACGCCATATCTGCTCTAATCTCTGCTTTATTAAAGTGCAAAGTTTGGCCTCAACCTGCTGGGTCAGAACCGACTCGACATACAGAACAGGTCGGGTTCAGCTCGTGTGATGAATTACAGGAAACACCATCTTCCCTCTCTCTGGGGAGAACATCTGAAAAATGGTCCAGGAAGAGACTAACACAATTATGAGTAATAGAATCGAAAAGTGCAGAGACCAACGTTAAAGTAGAGGAAAAAGTGGAAGCAAAGGTTAATGTTACTGATTTACCTTCAGTCTGTTTGCTCTGCGTCCTGCCCAGCAAGAACAGAGAAAATATGGAAATATATCAATTAAAATGACTATAATCATCTCAAAACAAAGTAAATAATTTAATTCCATCTCTGTTAAAATACTAGACTTACAGATCTATTTCAAAGGACTACATCAGAAACTGTGGAAAATATTTTTATCTTTAAAACTCTAAATAGTTCAGTGGTTTTGTGACAATTAATCCTGAGTTTCTCAGGAAGATGCAGTTTCACCCAGTTCCAGAAACTAATATAAATTAAAAGTGTAGGACAGAAATGACTAATAGACCTAATTGTGGTGAATCGAATATTGAAATTGATTAAGTATAGTACGTAGACTTTAAAAAAGCCTATTTGCTGAAAAAACAACAATCAGAGCATTGATCAAGTCAAAACTTCAGAAAAAAATTTATAATTTTGCACTGAACATGAAAAACACCTTTCTGTGTAAAAATATCCTACACCTCAAGGGCAATATTAGCTTCCCATTATTCAAATTCTATAAAAAAAATTAAATAAAATCTTCTATTAAGCACCTTTTGCTATCCAGTTATTAATTGTTTAATTCATAAAATAATAACCAGATCAGCCTGTATTGATGTTAATTTAAGCAAAAAGGGCTGAGATTTCCACATGTTAGAAGTACAAAGAATCCAGATGCATCTTTGTAACCAAAGATGCATCTGGATTTATTTACAGCATTTTTCTTTGCTAAAAAATTTTTTTAATTGCATTTTAGGCAATAAAATGTGTGTTTTGTTTTTGCATCTCTTAATGTATTTCTAATTTTGAGACGCTGTATGCATGAGGGCCTGTTGATAGGAAAAAAGGAGTAAATTTCTGCCAAAAGAACCTCAAATGTTTAGATTAATTTCTGAAATTTTCTAGAAAAAAGTTGAAAGTTGGTGAATTTCTCATTTTGAAAACTTAAAAATGTAAAAAAAAAAAAACCTCAAAAATGTTTTTACCTGATTAATAAATGAATCTGTAAAATAATAGAAAAATGATTACTAAAATAGTAGTAAATTGCAGTTCCAGGAAAGTCTGTTTAATACCTTCTTAAATGTTCTTTTAATCAGCCAAACGAGCCTCAGCTGAATATATATTGCAATTTATTGAATATGACTGTACACCGCCGGTCATAAACCATCCTGAATGATGCGTTTTTAGTTATGAGTGCTGATAAATCACAGGTGTCAGCTTGAACCAGCCTGGAGGAATATTTTTCCTGTTCACTGAGTCCTGCCTTGGATTGCTGGAACTAGGTTAATACAGCCATCTGGAAACAAACGCGTTAATGTGTGGAGACTAGTTAATGCTGGTTATAAGTGAGGAAGGCGAGTCCTGTGTGACATTCTGGCTCCGATAGTCTTCATCACTGATTGCATATAAATGTGTGCACCTCTACCCAGGAGGGAGTGAGTGTTCCTGGGATAAAGAGCGCCTGACCAGCCCCCCTGCTGGAGCCCACAGCGGAGGAGGAGGCGGCGGCGGCGCCCCGGCGGTGGGAGGAGGAGCAGCAGCAGGAGGAGGAGGAGGAGGAGGTGCAGCGGGAGGTCCTGGGAGGGGGTCCGCCTTGGGAGCTGTCAGTCAGCAGCAGCTCCAGCAGCAGCAGCTACTGGCTAACAGTGAGTATTCATCCACAGTGATAACCAGGAAGTCCTTAAAAGGACTTGATTCATGTGTCGAAAATTAAATTTAAGCTGGCCTTTTATTGTGGTAGGAATATTTACTCTAGTAAGATTTTTCTGTCTGACAAAAGTTTGAGTCACAAGCAGACATCTACCATTCCCAAGCTGCTAATAATCCTTACTCACTAGCTAGTTAGCTAGCTAGTTTTTTTGCGTCTCTCTTGGGTAAGTGTAAATTATCGTGTGGCAAAGACAATGTTCATCTTTGCCACACAAGGCTTAGGGTTTGACAGTAAGTCAAAAACAATATTGTGATGTGATTAGTATCAATAGATAGAATTTCAATAATTCCAATGAACTCCAATCCAGAACTGCACAGCATTGTGGGGGATGTAGGCAGAGAAAAGGCTTCAGCCACTGAACCTGCCACATTTAGCTAAGCTAGATTGGTGGAATCTACTAGCTCACTCACTCTTTGGTTACCTAGCAATAACCTGCTGAGCTACTTTTTGTTACCTAGCAACAGCCTGTTGAGTAACTGGCGCAGCAGCAGTTTAAGGTTTTGCCACTGTGCCTCATAATTGCTTAAAAATTAAAACAACATTGCAGAGATGAAACTGGATAAAACAGTAAAGGTCACAACACCAATTTTAGATATTTAAAACAAAAACACTAATCAATAATTATTGATATGGACTTATATTGTGATCTGTTTTTCGCTATATTGTCCAGCCCTAACCAGGCCCAGTGCATTCTGGGTAAAAAAGCTGGGCATTTTGATGTAAAACACGCAATTTTATTTTATACATTTCTGTCATGATACAAGTCTTAAATTTCATTCATAATGGTCTAAAAGAGTCTTAAATTTGAGTTGGTGAAACCGGCAGAAACCCAGGATACCACTCCAAGCTTACACACACACACGCCAACACACACACACACACATTCACACTGTGTGTTTAAAAGATGGCAATATTTGTTAATGTACGCCATTTAATCTGTCCCCATCTCCTGTATTACCACTCTGCTTGGATTAATCAGCACACACTCTACTAAATGACTCAATTCATCAACACCACCATTACACACACACACACACACAGGTCACACACACATATGGACAGGCAAACAAACAGATACTCGGCCCTTTCTTTCTGCAGAAGTAATACATTTGTACTCTCACACCGGGCAGCAGGAAGCGACAAACACTCACATTGATTATTCTATCACTTCAGTCATCACGACAACAGCAATCAGTGTTATTGTTTCATTGCAAAGAAAGCTGCCGGGTGTGTGTGTGTGTCCGTGGAGCGCCACTATGAAAATGGGGACTGTTTTTAGGGCAACGGGGTCATCGAGGTCAAAGGTTAAAGCTTAAATGTTTCATATTGTCGGATAGTTTTTAATATCATCCAAAGGTAACCAGAGTAAAAAGAAAAAAAAATTTGTAAGTGATTGTATTCACTAAAGGCAAAAAAGAGCTTTTTAACACCATTAGTATGGAGAACCAAAAGGGCCAAAATTAAATAATTAATTTTTTTTTTATTTACTTAATTTTAGCCAAGATTATACACATGACAAAAAAAATAATCAAAGCTGGTATGAAAAAAGCCAAAATTAAATTAAAAAAATAGATTTAATTTTGTCTTTTTTCATTCCAACTTAAATTTTTCTTCTTTCTTTTCTAAAAAAAAAATAAATAAATAACAGAAAATATTTTCAAAAAGTGTCACTTATCATTCCTTCTGTGAGTTGTATGAAGAAAACAAATTTTAAATTGAGTTAATATGAAAATATGGTAATAATATTTGCAGAATAAAGAAACAAATTTACCAGAACGTCTTAAAAATGACAAGAAAAAGTGATTTAACAATAAAAAAGCTTCTATAAAGTTATGAAGATCTGATGTGAGAAGATAATTTCTTTCTTTTAATCAATTATCTGCGTTGGTTATTATTGTAAATGGAGAAATTCTGGCCCAATATTTTAAGAATTAATTTAATTCAGACATATGGAGCTTTTAGCGACATGTCACAGAATCTTAATCATCAAAATTATGGATTTTGAACCAAAATAAGTTGTATTACCTTATATTTCACATTAAGTTAGAATAATAAGGGTTTTATAGTTTAAAAAAGTAACAGCTTCCTCTTCCTCCTTTTGTCTCAGGGTTGGACCTGCCGTTCATGATGATGCCCCACCCTCTGCTGCCCATGGGGCTGCCGCCTGCATCCGTGGCCATGGCCATGTCCCAGATGAACCACCTTAGCACCATCGCAAACATGGCCGCCGCCGCACAGCAGATACACACACACGTTCACCGCGCACCTGTCATCAAGGTAACACCAGTGGAACTGATCGCAGACCAGTTTGGTCTGTTTTGATTAAGTTCCGGTTCATTTGTTTAGAAGGTCTGGTTCATTTGGGGAAGTGTGAATGGTCAATCGAACTCTGGTCCAACTACAAGTCTCAAAATGAACTTTGGTACGGTTCATGTTCATATGTGAATGCGAAGCAGACTGATGCAGGAAAAAGACTTCAGCACAGGGCATTCTGGGTAAATACATCCAAAACAAACCAATGTGTCTAACACTAACGTGAAAAACGTTTACCAGTCTTTTATCAAAGACAAAAGATAAATCCTAAAATCTGACTTCATTTTCGTTTACAATTTGTGAATGAAAATGAAGTTGTGTTATTGTCTTATTCTGAAGTTTTTGTGTCGCTTCCTTCAATGGCTCTTGGTGCAGCGCCCCCACAGGCATGGAGGGAAACTGGTTTTTGAAATTGTTTGGTTTGTTTGACATAGAGCAGTGTGAACGTGAACCACATCAACTGAAAATGTAACAAATGTTTCAATTTTGGTAAATCAGGTGTGAAAGCATCCCGAAATGGCTTTTCAAGCACAAATTTTGGGCTTTTATTGTGTTACGTTTAACTTGGGAAGCTTATATTGTCAATAACCATCGAGACTTCCAGTAATTAAACTTGTTAGTTGAAGTCAACCTCAACTAATTAAACTTGTTTGCTTTGTAGAACATTCTGAGAGAACTTCTGTCAACCAAAATTAGTCGATTAACGTTAATCTGTTTTAGATTGGGTTACCTAAAACCCATCAGTGAGTTCATCTTCCCATAATTGTCTTTATATTTTTAGCCTTCATACCAATTAGTCAGAACATTATGACCTTTGAACCCCTAAAGAATACCTGTTGTGACCCAATGAACTAAACATTTGAGGGAAAACCTTTTGGTTTTTTTGTTTCTCTAACTTGTTGGTGTGTGACGCTCCTCTTCCTGTGGTTTTAGGAAAGAGTGTGTGACAGCCCCTCTCTGTCTCCATCTGTTGATGAAACCAATACTCCTCTGCAGTCACAGCCCAGCAGCTCAGCCTCCAGCTCGCCTGAAAGACTGGGTACACACACACACGCACACACACACACACTATTTCACATTGAACTTTTCAGTCTTCACAGCATGCTTGTACATTAGCTAAACACTGACAAATGCAACCATGAGAGGCTTTTCTATGCCGTCGATCAGTGGAAGAGTAGCTGTCTGTCAATCAAAGGATTGGGAGGTTGAATCCAGTTTTACCCAACAAATGTTCAAGACATTGAACCTTAAGTTGCTTCTTGAGCTGTATATCAGTGTAAAAGGTTTGAGTGAATGGGACTTGCACTATTAAGTAAGAATAAAACATTGAGAATATTCTTACATTTTTATTTGAATGGTCCAACCAATAAAATTAGAGATAAACTGCACCATTTTCATGTTTTGAATTTGGTAAAAATACCATAAAACTTCCTAATTATGACTAGGTAATTGAGACGGACACATTTAACGGTAAATTAAAATTCTTTATCATGATAAATGATACGATAAATGCGAACCCTTACCTCCAGAATTGACTGCTTTGTCCTTCAGCTTCACAAAGTGCATTTTCTGAATATTTTAGAATAGATCATAATTAGGAGTCATGTTCTGCTGAAAAATCTGTGAGCATGAATCACAAATACACAGGTACCCACTTTTCTTTTCCAGCAGCCATTGTACAGCACTAAATCTTGAGAAAGTAATATTCAATTAAATTTTGTTGTACCATTTAACAATAAGGTGGCTATTAAAAAGTTCATAGATATATTAATTAATCTCTAAAAAATTAATAAACCAGTAATAACAGTTTATTATGCATTATTTAAGAGTGACAAGGAGACAAAAGCTACTAGTTTCTTGCCAAACAGTGAGCCAAGGCTGTTCACCTACATTTTATTTAAAGTTGTTATGGTAACATTTCAGACTGCCCTGTGAGTATAATAAACATTTGTAAACATAATTTTAACATATATTCTCCTTTTCAACCAGTTATTAATGATTTATAGAGTTTATAGATGAGAGGATTACATATTTATTTATTATTTCTTAGCCGTCTGTAAGCGAAGCCCTATTGTAAAGTGGTACCAATTTAGTTATACGTGGGATTTAAGCAGTTTTATTAACTTTTAGCTCCTTATTTTATTAAAATACTGAAGTATGTTGATATGAACTGCATGTAGGGGATGGATGTAAGAACTTACATACTGCTCATATTTACACACACACACACCTAGATAATGACTGTGTGTGTCTTTTCTCAAACAGGATTGGTGTCGGGTGATGCTGATGTTGCACTGACCAACTCTGCTGCACCCATCAAGAAAATAACAAAGGACAAAGGTTGGACCACACACACACACACACACACACACACACACACACACACACACACACACACTTACTTACACCAGTGAGGATATTCCATTATCCACACTAATCTAAACCATCAACCATTTTCTTTGGACATCTGACAAATTGTTCTCACTTAGGAGTCCTTTTCTCATCCACTGTATCCCTACAAACACTCAGATCAACACAAACAGAGAAACAGAAGCATCAGCCATTGATCAGCTGTCTCTGAACCATCAATCACAGGAAAGATGGATAGATAGAAGGGGAAAAAGGTGGGAGATGGAGTGAAGAAGGCATGGCTAAAAGGGGTCAGCGGGTCATGCACTAAAAGCATGCCGCCCTCTCCCCTTTAAGCCCCTCGGAGTTTTCCATTCTTCTAACGTGGTCCGTTCATCTAATTTTTCACTCTCGCTCCACATTTTATCATTCATGCTCCTGATGTGTCTCTGCAGACATCAGCAGAGGGAATTAAGATCAATACGGGCAAAATAAAACGTAAAAGCATCCACCTGTGATTTCTTTGTTTTTGTTTTTTTATGTATGATCAGAGTTATAAATACACTAAACATGTTCATTATACCTTTAGGGCCTCTTATCACTTTAAAAACGGATGCGCAATTGTACAACCTTACATCTTTGAAAAGCAGAAGTGGAGCCTCCAGCACAACCAACAACCAAGTGTTCTCTGGATGGTTAAGTCAACAATAAAACACTTGTGTTTCCCATCAGCTAAAACAAGTTGGTAAAACAAGCTGGCCAAATGTGCTGGAACTTAACTTGTGTTGCTAGGTAACAGGGCAGTGCTGTAACTTTCTAGAGGTTCATGTTTCAAAATCCCAAAAATCAGCTGTTTTTTTTTTTAATGCTTGGGTTGTTTTTAGAACCAATAGAAACCCAAATAAAGCAACAAAAACAAGATAAATGTGAGTTTTTGCATTATAGGTCCGCTTTAAAATGCAAGTAAAGATTTTTATGAGCCAATCTGGATCAATTGCTTTGTGACTGCAGACTGGAACTGCTAAAAACTGCAACGTCAGCTTTAAGTTGAGATCATTTCGTTACATCCAGCTCAAGAGTTCAGAATTTCCAACTTTCTGAAAAGTGAAAGTAAGTTTTTAACAACACAGATATTTGTTAAAACGACTAAATTATTTACTTACTCTAACTTACAGCAAAGTTGCATTTTAAGCAGAAATAAAGAGAGAAATGCTAGAAACGTTGCAAAAGAATAAATGTAACAATAATTACTGATTTAAAACATATTTAAAGTATGTTAAGTGTTCTTTACAAGACGTTATTTGAAAATGGTATCACAAGAATATTATCATATCACAATCATTTCTAGCAAGCAAAATTTGTTAGTGTGACAAGCCAAGTTAGTGATGCCTTCAAAATAAAAGGTGGGAGACAAACAGGAAGCCATTGTTTGGTCTTTTAGATGCCAAAATAAATTAATACAAGAAAAAAAGTGGACAGAATTAAACTATTGAGGAAAACGAGGGAATTTTGGGGCAAAATATGTGAAAGTTAAATTAGCAGGAAACAATAAAGCTGACATAATTTAGTTGAAGGTGGAAGAATGAAATGAAAACAAGAACATTAGGCAAAAGTAAAGAAAGTCGAGGATGCAGAGGAGGAAAAAGTGCTGGAGAAAATGAGTGAGTGTGTAATGGTGGAGTCGAGGGATGTATGGATGAAGTGGCAGATAGGGAGTGTGTGTGTTAGAGTGCATCTTAATCAGCGTTAATTTCACAGCAGAGTTAACCCAGTTGTCGGAGTGTTGGGCATTAAGGGCTGAGCAGACACTGTGACGCACTCGCAATGAACACACACACAAATCAAGGATGTCTTTAATCCCTGCCAATTAGTACCCCACATGATTGTCTGAATACTAACAACCTCTGAGTGCGTGTGTGTGTGTGTGTGTAATTGATTTCCACGTTGCCGCTTCGCTGTCTTGTAACGTTAGTAAACTCAAACATTTCATAAAGTTTACTGATGACAGCTACACTTCATGAAAATCATCCAGTTTGTAAAAGTGGAGACGCTCCTCAGCCTGTTTGACTCCACCTGGAACAAACCTCCATCAGGGCTTCATCACACATACAGTCGATTCGCCTAAAACAAATCAAATTCCTTAAGAAAATGTATCAGTGGTTTGCAACACTCATAATTATGGTAACTAGCAGTGCAACAGAGGCATTAGTCCTATCTAAACCAGAACTGTATAGTGAAATATTAATGAAACCGTAAATATTCAAAGCCCTCCAGGCTTTGTGCTTAACAGAAATCGGTCCGCAGACATTTCATTCTGCCTGTATTTCAAAACGTCACCAGAAAGTCCCAAAACATACTTACTGTACAGAGTTAGGTCAGTCACTTCAAAGGGTGTGAATATTTATGCAATTACTTATGTTAAATATTTTTATTAAATTAGTTTATTGCAGAAATTAATTTTCACTTTGACATGTAGTTTGTTTCTTTCTTAAAAATACATTTTGTTCCTGATCGATTTGTAAAATCCGTACAAAATCCCCAAGTATTCTTTATTTTTCCAAGTGGTCCATTTTATATTTATTTAATATAAAAACTCCTAACTTTACCGAGATATGAGTAATCCATTATAACAGCCTTTGGCCTGCTAAGAAAACTTTTGTGGAGTAGACAAGTTATACTCAAAGTATACAAATTATGCCTAATAATTAATTTGAACCAACTATAGGTACAGATGGCATTTTTAAGGTGAATTGTTTCTCTGCTTCTTAATAACCTTCAATTTTCTCCATCAGCACAAGATTTGTTAGTTTCAGGTTTGATTAGCACAAATTCACCTGAAACAGCTAATGCCTGTTGATGCAAATTTTACACATACCTGGAAGGTCTTTACCATCATCTAGCAGTGTGATAAAGTAGAAATACTTTAACAAATCTCATAGCTAAATATCTATATTTAAACAGCGGGCTGAAGCTGATTTACGGTTCAGTATGCATAATGCTACTTGACATGCTATTGGCTAGCATACTCAACGTAGCCAATCTGGGAGTGCCATTCAGTTTCCTTAAAAATGATTGATGGTATCCCAAAGAGCGGACATAAAGAAGACATTAGCTTCCTTATGTCTGTTTCCAGGGTGTATTAATACATCACTGAACCATTAAAATAGGTGGTTATGAGTGTTTTCTTTTTTATTTGTGAATTTTCGCTATTTGAGGTGAGATGTGATCCCTAAACCCTGTGAATATTGGAGCTTCACTCTACAGTATTTTTCATATTTGCTTTATTAAAAACTTAGGAATTGGGTTGATGTTTGTTTTGTTTGACCCTCCAGAAGAGTCTCCGTTGGGTCAGACCCTGCCTCCTGGATTTCCTGCTCCGTTTCTGTTCGCCGACGGTCTGTCGTCGGTGGAGACTCTGCTCACCAACATACAGGTATGATGGTTTCAATCAATCTATCAAGTTTATATGTATAACACATTTCAGCAACAAGGCAACGTTTTGCTCGTTATTTCCTGTCCAACCATTCAGGGCCTGCTGAAGGTGGCTGTGGAGAACGCCCGAGCGCAGGACAAACAAATCCAGGCCGAGAAGAGGGAGCTGAAAATGGAGCTCTACAGAGAACGAGAGATGCGCGAGAGTCTGGAACGACAGCTCAACTCCGAGCTACAGAGCAGAGGTTGGAAACAAAACTCAGAGCTTCTCAAATCGGAAGAGATGCTACATGACAGACATGTTTTTGTCCAGCTTCCATCCAGAAACGACTGAAGAAGGAGAAGAAGGCGAAGAGAAAGCTACAGGAGGCGCTGGAGTTCGAGTCCAAGAGGAGGGAGAGAGTTGAGGATGCTCTCAAACACTCGTCCTCTTCCTCCCCGTCTCCTGAGCCGCTGCACGCCGCCAACAACAACTCCAAGAACGGTACGGCGCCAGCCTTTTTTCTTCTTCTTCTGCCAATCTTTACCGATGTTTGTGCATCTCTTCTTCAGACCCTGTAGGGTCAAATTGTCAAGATTCGTTCCCTTCAAATAACTTTTCAAAAAACAGAAATGTGTATTTTTTTTTTTTTATATACATTATTCTAACAATTTTATCCCTAACATAGTTTTATATGGATTTAAAGAAATCTGTTTTTAGGAATTAAATTAACAAAAAAAAGTTGAATCATCTGTGTTAAGACAACTTTATACTTAAAATCAGCACCTAAATTTTTCAAGAAACGGTCCTGGAAAACAAATGTTAATTTGAAAGCACTTCCTGTTTGAGTCATTCAGAATCTGACAATAAAACATCTAATTTCTACTAGGCTCAGTTTTATAGATTATCCATTTTTAACTCTCTACAATAACTGTTTGGAGAATTTGAATTAAGATGAATTACAGATTTTGAATTTGAATAATTTCAAGCAGTTTCAAACAGATTTCAGGACCGCTCCATGAACAAAATGTGTGAAAACAACTGCTGGTATTTTTACTTTTAACACGTTCCTCACTGCTGTTTGTGTTAACACTTTTCAGCGACTAACGTTTTCTGATAAAACCTCAAGAAAGATAATGTTTGCTGTTAATATTCCGGTTGATCTGGGTGTGAAACACAAACGTCTTTGTGTCTCGGTTTTCCGTGGGGAACCGGTAACAAGGTGCTTTTGGGTTTTTATTGGCCGACCCACTGAGACGCTGTCTTGTCTCCGTGTTTCATACCAGACTCTGCTGTAGCCGAGGACAAACCTGAACTTAATGGAAACCAGCAAGACAACGGCGCTGTACAAGGTACAAACAACACACACACACACACACACGTCACATATTAAGAGATACCATACTGTACACAAGTACGTTCAAAGGCTGAGCTTTACACACACATGGTGGGCACATGTGTGTGTGGAGGCCCCATTTAGATTAGTGGAGACATTAGACAGATGTTGTGGCCTCCCTTTGAAGTCTACCTTAGGAAACACGCACGTCTTAACATATTTTATTTAGCCTATGAGTGTATTTAGAGCAGTTATGCAGTTTTTAAACCAGGGCCAGACGTGGATCAGTTACTGCTGTCTGATGGTTGTGAACAGTTTACTACAGTAACGTTCACATGGTAAAGATGTGGGAAAAATTTTAAATAAGGTAGTTTTCTGTTGCAGTAGCGTTGTGTCTCACACTTGTGTTTTCATTGAGGTTTTTCATCTGCTTTTTTTAAAAGTATTGGTTGAAAGAAATGACAACATTTGAAATAAGTTTTTCAATTTCTTAAAAAAAGTGAGATGGTTTTTGGAAAAAAAAAAAAGGACTAAGGTGGTCCACCGTGTTTTGTGTTAAAAAATATTGAAAGTTATAAAAATTCAGAGATGCTCAGCTTCATAGTGTGGAAATAATAACTGGTGAGGATAACAGGATGGTGCCCAGTTCAATGCGTCAACTATAAACGAAGCTCCTGTCACTGTTACTGGTGTATAAAATACCCTGTTTAAACTAAATGAACAACCCTTAGACTGGCAGGGGCAAGTAAAGCCTGGTGGCCCGCCAGGCTTATAATACACTGGGGGAAACCCTGGAGTTCCTGGAAATATTATTGTTGCAATAATAAAATATCACTTACATTTATTTATTTAGAGGCTTTTTATACACTTTTCAGGGGTGGCATTGATTTTGTTTCTGAGTGTGGAGAGATGAGCAGAAAGGCTCCAGCTTAGCTTAAATTACAGGGTTCTGAAGTACGTTCAGCCGAGCCGGGCCCTCACAGGTACAGTAGCGATGCGTGTGTGTTAGTATGCATGTGTCGTCGTCTTTCCACCAGCTGTGCTCAGTCCTCCCTGACATTGAAAACCTTCACCTGAAACTCTGCAAGCATATAACATCTCTACACACACTCACACGCCGTAGGTGCGTGTTTGATCCACATACTTGTGAGACAGGGAGCTCTAATTAGCTCTCACTCCTCTTTAGACCCCTTTTAGATCCCCCTCTCTTCTGCAAGCCAAGCACTCCGAGACACACACACGCACACACACACACCTGATTTCATTAATGTTGATTGGCCCAGTAGGACCCCTTTGCTGCCTTGCTCTCTCTCTCTCTCACACACACACACACTGGAAAACCCACACTCATACCTCCTGCCATAAAAGCATTTTGCACCTACGGTGGTTTAGCTTCACACACACGCACACACACACGCACACCTCCCCTGCCTCTCACCTTCTACACTCTTAATTAACGAGTGAGGAGAAAACTGCTGAATACAAAGAAAGACATCGCATTACAATCAAAAAGAGAAGAGAAAGAAGGGAGTGAAAAAGACGAGAAACATGGGAGAGAGTACGGAAAAAATGGACGAAGAATCCTGGGCGTGTTTGGAGAAGAAAGAGGAAGACACTGAGTGGTAGTAGAAAGGGAAAAAACTGGGAAAAAGAAGTAAATAAGGCTTCCTTAGAGAACAGAGAAATGGAAAAAAGACCTGAAAAATAATGGAAATAAAAATTAAAAAGTTTAGTGGAGAAGAGAAGAAAAAAAATGAAGCTGCAGCTGCAGGAGAAATGAGGATTTCCTGGGACAGCAGTGAAAAATGCGACCTTGTTCTGAGACCTGGTGACATTTTCCCCACCCTGCTGATAGACTCCTAACGAGGCAGGTCAGCGTCATTTTTAACCAGGACACCAAACACACACACACACACACACGCACACACACACACGCCAACACACACATACGCACACTACAGGTGAATTTAATTTTGGTGACAGATGTGAGGAGAAGAAAACCTTTATCCCTTAATAGTAACACAGTAAAAAAAGAGGAAGAAATAATCAGGAAGTTGCTTTACATCTTCATCTGTCGTTTGATTACATATTAATACCAACATGTGGTGGAAAAATCTAAGAATATTTACTAATATTTTGAGTTTTCAGAGGGTAGCAACACCAAGATACTATGAAATAGAATATGCAAAAACACAAAATCCTACCGAGTAGTTTTAGTCTATTTTCTAGTACAAATATCTCAGTACACTTGAAATAAGACAAACTTAAAATACAAGTACATTTTCAGCAAGAAATATGAGCTTGTTTTAAAGTTAATAATTCCTTAATATTGATTAAAATGTTCTAGATCCATTGACTTTCAGGTTGACTGATCAGTCAGAAATGCAAAAATCCAATCTTTTTCCAACCAGTGAACACATCACACGTTCATTACTGAAGGAAGAGGAATGAAAGTTGACCATTTCCTGTCTTGAAACTGGTAGAAGTCATAAGAATCTATTTCCTGGTACATCAGAGAGCTGAACTTCAGTCGGTGATGATCGATTCACTCTTTTTCTATAGACTCCCACCTATTTATGGTTCAATATTCATAGATTTTTTTCTAAAATATTAAGAAAATGCAGGTTGAGAAGCTGAAAATAACCCGGCCCAATGGTACTGACTAGGAATTGCAAGAATGGAAATGAGTAAAATCATGGATGTTAGCTTCTTTTGTAGCGCTAAGACTGTTTCTTTTGAGTATTGTACACTTGGTGTTTGAACTGTTAAAATAGATTACAAACGTTTTTAGAAAAGAGTTTCAAGTATTTGTGGGAAGTGGTGATGGTGGCTAACCCTCATGACTGTGTTTGAGCTACAGCGGATGCTCTAGTTCAGGGGTCTACAACCTTTTCAGGGGTCTTGACCTTTTGAAAAAAGACGACCTATAATTTTGATGAACATCTACTGCAGGATGTGTGTTTTTCTTACACAGCTGCCTTTATTTACATTTTTGGGGTTGTAAAATGAAGAAAAGCATAAAACATGAATAGGTTTTTTTCCGTGGGCTGTTGACTTTTATGGAAAACTATAAACTTTTTAACCGAATGACAAGAAAAGCAGATTTAAAAACATGTTGCTGGTACTTTTAGTGATATTCTGCAACTATTCCGTGAAAATAAAACCTGCATTTTTATTTTTTTTTATTATTTTTACCCATGCTTTTATTAAAAATCAAAAGATCTGCACATCTCTGCTCTGTTTGAAAATGTCAAAGCAAGAAAAAACATTGTTCAGATGTTTAGTGATGCTATTTTCCATTAAAGTGCTTCCCTGCTTTACCACACCTGATTCTGATTACTGTTGTTCAGTAAAAGTCTGTTAATCAGCCAACTGGGGAAAAAAAAAAAAAAGATTTAAAACTTTTGTTTGAACAAACTTTATGGCCCCAATTTAGCTTCATAAACACTGGTTTCGCTCAGAAAAACAACTGATAAAGAATGAGAAGTTGTAACGAACGCGCCGCTCTTTCCCTCCTTCCTGTCTCCGCCATGTGAAAACATTATTTAGCTCAAACTGTAAAGGGTTCAATAATTCCCAGATAAAGAATCGTCTTCCCACATTGCACGACTTTCAATTCTTCAGAGTGTGAGGAGAATAATTGTTTCTGTAAGAACATACAACGGTTTAATACAGATGATTAAACGTTTTTGTGGATTTCACCCACAAAAACAATTAAAACAAAATTATATTATGGAGAAAATGTCTTGTTCATTGGGTCATTTGAGCCGCTCTTTGAACTGAATGGATCTTGAACATTTAGTTCTCTTTGAAGAACCGAATTTCAACATTTTTGTCCTTAAAAGGAAATTCAATGTTTTTGTGACTCATATTATTCACTATCTTTAAAGATGGTCAAAATATTTCATAGGAATTATGATTTATTGTTGTCTCAATTTCAGTTAATGACATTACTGGAAATGTTTGGGTTTTTTTTATCACAAAAGCATCAATAAATATCAATATCAATACATTTGAAAATATGATTATTTCAAATAAAAGTGCTTTTCCAGAAGAATATTTGATTATTTCTGCTTCCAAATGCAGTCAGTCATAGTTACCCTAAACAGACGCAATAAATAGGTTTTAGCATCATTTTAACGTTAAAACTTATCAAAAAGGTGTTTTTTAAGTGGCCATGTTTCCATTAAGTAAATTTATTTCCGTAATTCCAATTTTACATGGTCAACGGAACCACGGCTACTGTTGTTAATGTCCAAGTTCAAAAGTCACTGAAATAATTTCCTCGTTAAATTTTGAGCTGCTGTTGACTTTGATCTTTGTTTGGGGTTTTTTTAAGCGCCCAGTTTTTGCTGTTTTCCAAAAACGTCATTAGCCGAAACCCTGACCGTCCTGCAGTAAAAGTCGTGATGAAGTTGGTATTTTTAACCAGAGGAAAGTTGCAGATTACAGTTTTAAGGTCAGCACTGAGGGGATCGTCACGGCAACTCTTTAAGTTTCAGAGCAGTTTTTTTTTTTTTTAAACCTGCAGCCTGAAGGGGAAGAAAACGTAAAAGAGGGCAGGAGAGGACAGAGAGAAGAATGGGGCGGGATAAAAATAAGAGGTGGAGGACAGGAGGGAGCAAGAGGATGGGATGCATGTAGAAGAGAGGGATGAAAGAGGAGGAGAGGAGGGGGTTTGAGTGGATTGTGAAGTGATAAAAATAGGGAAGGACAGAAGATGAGAGGAATGAAAAGGAGGGAAGCCTGGGAATATGAAGGAGGAAGTGAGCGCAAGATGAAAGAGAAAATTTAAGAAAGTTTTACATTCCAACGTTGAAAGTCTTACTTACATCTTTAAGGAGTGAAGAGGTAAAAAGACAAGTATCGAAGTAGCAGAGGGCAGGGGGGAAAATGAAGAGAGAAGGGAGGGCAAGTTTATGGTTGCTGTTATGCAGAAATGTAAACAGTTTGCAACGTTCGCAGAAAACAATGACACCGCGGGGAGAGGAAGGTGTGCGAGCGTCTCTGTTGTATGAACGAGTGTGTTTAATGTGTGGGTGGGTGCAGCAACAGCACCGCAGGGAGCGGAAGGAGAGCGACGGAGGTGAAATGAGAGAAAGAAAGAAAGAGAGGAGGGAGGGAGAGAGGAGGGGGTCCACCCTGGCAAAACTGGGGATATGAGATTTCGATCATAAACGGATACTGCATAAAGGGAGAACAAGAAGAAAATGACTTCCTCTTTAAATAATCATGATCCCAGTTCCTGTGCAGATGGAAACTCGTTGGATTTACTTCATTTAGGACTGAAGCTGCAGCTGCTGCTCCAGGAGCGTCTATTAGCAAAATAATGACGTTTAAATCACATGGGTCAAACTCAAGGCCCGTGGGCCAAATCTGGCCCACCATGGCTTTTTATGTGGCCCCTCTGGGCTCCAGAGAGATGAATAAAACCTTTAAGGTCACAGTTGTGTCTTCTGGTATTATTTTATCAAATCAAATCAGTTTTGTACCGGCATGCTGCCAAATTACATCAATCAGAAATTCACTCTTTTGATTTTATTGCAAGATTTCTGCAAAGATGGTCAGAAACCTTTTTGTCTAAGTGATGCTAACACCCACCTGCAGGTGGCGGTATTTCTTGTTTCTATCACACTGCTGCCTTACATTTTGGTCCATCTGATGATATAATTTTTTAAAATATTAAATGACTGATAATTTGATCAGTTACTCAGTATTGAGTAGATTTTTATTTTATTTTTTACATGTTGAAATAGTTCCACTCTTAAGTATATTTTTGGGTACTCTTCCCACCTCTGCTGTACAGAAACAGAAACCACTTATTAACCATTTGTTGAGTTGAAAGTTTCTAAAGTGTTTGTTAAAATTTGACAGATAAAACTGAAATAAAAGCAGCGGGATAATGAACCTCTAAAATCTCGTTTGTGTTTTCCTCCAGAGTCCCGGGCGTTCCTGAAGACCCCCATGATGTTCTAGATTGAAGAACAATCCTTCCTTCTCTTCCTGTACAAACTCCACCAGCCCGTTTCCACGACAACCTTGACATCCACTGGATTACATCACGGCGAACGCAAACCCCAAACGTTTTCTGTTCTTTTCCACACGGATACAAAACAATGAGACTACTAAGAGACACACTGGACTTGTTTTGGGGTTCTCTTTGCTTCCTCTTTTTAGACAAACCTTCCTGCACTCATTCCTGTTTTTCTGAATTCATTCCAAAACCTTTTTCCTCCCAGAACCTGACGGATACGTCGTCATTCCTGAGAAAACGGAACAGGACCGAACACAACTCACGTTTGGAAAAGAAAATAAGAGACGCATCTGTGATTGGTCAGACTGGAGGGAAACGGTCCAATCATGCGATTTAATCTGCAGGAGACTCTTCCTGATTGGTCCTGACTTATGGTTTTATGGGAAAACAATATATAAAGACTCAACCTCAGTGGCTGATTGTTGGATCGGCCAGTCAGAGGAGCGAAATGAAAAGGATTTAAGTATAAAACGTTACGAGACAAAAACACTGAAGAAGAACTGGAGGAAAACAACAACTAAAAGAACGCATGGGAAAGGAAAACGTCTGATGGCTAATTTTACACTTGGAACTCTTCATCCTCTAATAAAACTATTTCTGCCCCTTTTTCTTTTCTCTTCACATTAAACTACAGTACTGCTTCTCTGCATGACTCCTCACTTGTTTCCTCCTCCTCTCTGGTTTTTATCCCGTCGTTTTCTCGGTTCCTCCGTAAAGGAGGCGATGCTCTGAAAATGTCGGGCGCAGCTTTTCGATGTGTAAAACTATTTTCTATTCCCCTTAAAAATGTGGAATCGGTTTCTGACATGATGCAAAACTTTAGAAAATAATTTTTACTACAATGGAGTGATTTTTAAAACATGGTACAGTATAATCTGCTCCTCGAGGTTTTTCACATTTTATTCCAGAAAGCAGAAAAATAAACAGTTTCTGGTGATTAAAACAGGAGAACGCTTAAACTGCCCTGATGCAAACTTCTTTTCAATGATTTTGGATTAGAAAAAAATAAAATAAACCTGCATTTTCTGCAGGTGTTGAGATCAAGCGCTCCTCATCTAAAACCAGAAACCTTTTTGTTTCCTAGATTTTCAGACCTACTCCGAGTGCAGACTGTTGTGTTGAAGCTTTGTTTATTCCACTGCGTGTTTTGTTCATTTGTTGATTTTCAAACGTGTGTGTGTGTGTGTGTGTGGGACGAATGAGGGCGGGGAATCGATCAGGGGGGGCGGGGCTTGGGCTTAAAGGGACATACTGTGTAGATAGAAACAACATTCAGCATTTTGTTTGTTTTATTTTCTTCTCCTGATGATCTCTCGGTCTGTCACTGTTCTCTGGGTTTGAAATGACTGCAAATATACAGTATTATAATGAACTGGGATGTCTTGTGGTGTTTTACACACTCTAGTCAGCGAGCATTGGACGTTCAAACGTCAAAATAAAACACAATTAAACGTTCAGTTAAAAGACTAAATGGCAGCCATTTTCATTTGAATTCAAGGTTTTGTTGTAAAACATTTCTCTTCTGTTTTCTGTGAAGATTAAATACTTTGCACAGAATTTGTTAGTTTTACAGTGTTAACCATTAGGCCTGTCACAATAACAAATTTTGCAGAACAATAAATTGTCTCAGAACTTATTGTGATAAATTGTTGTTTTGAAAACATTTTCAGGTGATTTAATAGTAATATTGCCATTAAAATGCAAAAACAGTCTCAAAGATTGATAAACTTTAAATTGCAATGAACATTTAAACACTGGAACTAGAAGACATTTGGAATATCCAAAATAGAGAAAGAAAACAACAGAAAAAACAAATTAGATAAATTACAAAGTCTCTGTAAACAAGATTCTTTCAAAAGAAGTGACGGTTGAGACTAAAACACCAAACTGAAGACTTTTATCATTCAGTTTTTGGTAAAAAGGGAGAAAAACAATAAATCAATCGCTTTAATTTATCACTTGATTTATCAATTTACCGCTTATTGCCATAGGCGTATCTGTGATAACTGACAACATGTTAGCTAATGTTGAAACTGCATGTGAGTAACCATGGTAACCAGTGACAGTTTAAAGGCCGTCCGCCGTGTTTACAAACAAATAATCCCTCGATAATCGTGAACTAATTTAAAGGCCACAAGATGTTTTTAATATCAGTAAACAATAATCAGTCTTCACTGGAAAGCGCTTCCGTCTCCGGATGGCCCTGAACGCACCGAGCGTGTTGCTTCATTGTCGTTTAACCGAGTCTGTAAGCGAACACATCATCCAGAATGTAACACTATCTGTCTGTCCGTCTGTCAGGTTAAGGCGTTTATGCTCACACACTCCTGATCTCCACCTGCTCATGACGGCTACACTCACACACACACACCAAACTGACAGTAAACAAACACACACACACGTGGTGTATGTTCCATTTAGACTGTATGTTTACTCTGCATTAGGAGCTTAATGAGGTGAGGCCTTTCCCTCTTTCCCTTACTTTCTCTTTAATGGATCTCTACCTCTTTCTCTCTCCATATTTGTCTTTTATTCACTCTCACATGTCTCTCCCCCTCTGTTTTCCTTTCCCCTCTTTTACAATCATCCCCACTGTCACTCTTTTGACCTTTGCTTTTCATTTTTCCATCCTGAGTTTTCATCTTCTGTCTCTTTCTGTCTCTCCATCTCTCTCCGTTTACCAAATAGCTGATGTCACTTTTTCCATTTCCCACTAATGGAGGCAGAAACACTGAGCGATGGACGGCGGAGGGGAAGCAGCCGCACATGAAGAAGGATGGATAGAAAGAGAAGGAGGCAACAAGGAAGGATGAAAAGGTGACAGTGTGGGAAAAGAGATTGAAGGATCCCAGGGTCAAAACAAGATGGAGGAAAAGAGGCGGCAGGAAGAGGAACAACGTTTTGAAATGATATTTTGGAAAAGAAAGTGTTGGTTTAGAAAAAAACATAACAGGAAGTGAATATTTCTTTAGCCATTAACTTACTAAACAAATGGTTAAATAGTTAGTGATATAAACATTTCAAACTTTATATCTATCAAAACTAAGAAAAATACTGGATTGAATAATCTGACAAAATAAAGTGTGAAATTGGATTATTTCAGTAATTGTAATTAATTATTCTGTTTCCTAATTTAATTTTAAAAAGTTATGTTCTGTAGTAGTTATTTACATTAGTAAAAGAAATATGACAGAAAATGCTACTAAAACAAATGCTGTTTTTATACATTTTATTGCTTAACATGCAATGCAATTTAAATATCAGTCTCAAGTGTGAAGTCTGACAAAACATCTTTAAGTGCGAAAACAGATGAGAAATAAAACGTTTCACATTAACTTCTAAAAATTAAAACTCAAATTGAGGCATTTGCAAACACTAATTTCACTTCACTCTGTCTTGAAAGTTTAAATCTGAAAAAACTTTCATAAAATTGATGTCTAGTTAATTATGAGTGACAAAAGTGGGCTTTGTTACTAACTGTCAAGACTGACAACTAAATAACAAGGTTAAGGAAAAGTTTCAATTAAAAAAAATTGCAAGGAAGAGGGAAGTAGGTCAGCTATGCTAGCTTGACTTTGACAAACCTAACATTTAGATGTGCTGTGGAATTTGGTGTTTCGGCTCAGTTTAAAAAATAATAATAAAAAAGGCAAACTAAACACAACCTCTGACAAATCATAAGTAGAGCAGGTGTTTAAATTAGTTAATCAACCACCGGTGTGTTAGCTTAGCTAATAGCAGCGGTAGCTAATCTGCCACAGTGATCACTTATTGATAATCATAAAATAAACATCAAGCTTGAAAACGGTGCTGTAACAGACTGAATGTTCTGTTCTTTATGTGGGAAATGTTTGCATTTTTTTTGGTGTTGAATCCTGATGTATTAGCGGCGCTGTTGTCAGTTGCTATGGCGACAAGCCTGTGTGTAGCGTTGCCCACAAAGAGAGCAAAAAAAGTAATATGAGTGATTTTGAGTTATTCTTCAACGTTTTTTCTGAGTTATTTTTCACTTTGCTGTAGCACAAAGTCTTAACGGAAACGTTCTAGTCCGGCAGAACGACCATCGATGGCAAGTAAAAGTAAAAGAATAGTTTTGTTGCACAAAATATGTGGATGTAAACAATAACATGCAACGTGTCCATATTAGAACTTCAAACCACCGCCATTTATTTTAGTAACCACATTTGTGCTTAACCCAAACCATTACCAGTATAACTTTAACCAACACTTAGTTCACATCTCTGAAACCTCTAAAACCGGACAAAAGGGGGTCCACCATGTTAGGACCAGGCTTTGGTCCCCATAAAGACCATCAGTACTTACAAGGTTAGAGAATATTCCAGAGAAGGTCCTAAATAGGCTAGATAATCAAGTACACACACACACACACACGCACGCACACACACACGCACACACACACACACCCTCCATCATTAGTCTTCATTAGAGTCTTTATGAGGAAAATTAGGAAGGGAGTTTCTTCCCAAACTGAACCCTGGGGTCCAACCTGCCAGCCAGAGCCTGTGCGTGTGTGTGTGTGTGTGTTTGCGTGTGCACGTGTGTGTGTGTGTGTGTGTAATTGTAGTTACTCTCTTCAATGATTTTCAGTGGATCAGAGAAGAAAGGATTTTGGACACCAGCATCTGATGGACAAAATCATCAAATCCTTGTGTGTAAAATAAACAAAAAATCTGAAGAAAATCCTAAAAATATTCAACATTGACCTAGAACATAAAACAAGTTAAAACATTACTATAAAAATGGTTAATGAAACCTTAAAGAAGATTTATTGATTTGAATTAATCATTTTTACGTGTTGTAACTGAGGGTTGGCTGAGACCCTCCTCCTGGCTCTGATTGGTTGCCAGGAGGAAGTGGAAGAAACTGATCTCTTCACACATTACTACTTTCATGGCAGTTTTAAAAAATATTTAAAACTACATTGTACATGCTGCAGCCCCCATGAATGATCAAAGACGTATAATGAAGAAAAAAAAATTTAATTTCAAAACCAGAAATATTTGCACTCGATTCTCCTAAAGTTGGATTATGGATTATTTCCACAATTTGTAGCCATTAAATCCTCTTTTATATTTATTCTGACGCTTATTTACTGACTGCTGATAAAACACAGAAACCATGAAAACAACTACTGAGTAGATCACTAATTTTGTACCTGCTGATTGTATTCCTACATAATGAACTCTGTGTGTGCGTGTGTGTGTGTGTGTGTTTTCTGCCTATTGAACTGGTTAAAATGAATAAACACCACTGTTTCTTTCTCTTCGTCTCTAAGCGCTCGTTTGCTTCGTCCCCCTCTCTTTCAATTTCTCCCACACATATTCACAATCGTATTCATTCAGAGTGAAACTCGCACACGTGTGTCCCTTCATCTCTCCCTTTCACACACACAATAAACACTTGTCAGTGGACGACATCGGACGTTTATTCTTGCTGGAGCGAGGGATTTGTTTTTGTTCTTCCTGTCATTCGCCCATTTGACTTGATGGATGGAGGGTGGTGACGCAAAACACCTGCCACACACACACACACACACGCACACACGCACACACACACACACACGCAAACACACTCAAAAACTTCTCCCGTTTTTTGAAAGAGGCTCACAATTACCGTTTATCAAAATATACTTGGATTAATTATGCACAACTAAACAAATTAGTCAGAATGATTCTCCTAAACTAGTCAGATCCTAATTTTTAAAAGATTTTTTTTTTGTCTTTCTTCTTCTGTGGTTTCAGACTGACACAAACTGTCACAGTTGACCTGAAGTGTAAACAACAGTTTATCTCCATCGAGGACAAATGGACAGCGAAAATACAGAGCAGGAAGAGACGAGAAAATCTTGCTCTCGGTGTGTTAGTCAAGAAAACCGTATGTCAAAATGGAGGAAACGTAAGAACACCTGCCCTAAACATCCACTAACAACTCAACCAGGCTTCAACAGGGAAACAAAGTAAACACAGCTGAGAGCAACAACTCAACTCCACGACTACAGAAAGGATTTCTTTTTTTTTTCTTTGCCCAACTTCAGTGCTTATAGTTAGAAATAAAAACTCCACAAATGAGCTAAAAAAGGTGGCTTTAATTGTAATATCTTGTGATAGAGGTCTGTATGCAAGCATGTTAATAGAAAATTGAGTGGAAGGAAGAAGTGTGGTAGGAAAAGCTGCACCAGCAATCAGGAGAACTGAGGTATTATCAGGATTGTCAAGTAAAATGCATTCAATAATTTGGAGAAGCCATAATTATCAACATTACAAGAAATAAAGCCTTGAAATATTTAACTCTATGTGTGATAAATCTAAACAGCTATAAATTTCACTTCCTGAAATGACCAACAAATAATAATTTTTTGCCTAAGTGATCTTCTGGAAAGAAAGCTGAGGATATTCTAGTTAGTTTAGAAATGGCTGGATTATTAAAACATTATTAAAATCTTCATCCAGCTCAGTCTCCAGTTTCTTACCACAAATATATCAGCTATAAACTTTAAATGGGTTAAAGATGTAACCCATTTAAAGTTAAAAGCTTTATTAATGTGAAACATCCTGTGAAAATCAAATGATGCATGACAAGTTTATTACAGTTCACTAAAAATAACTAAGAAAAATTGAGATTGAGAAAAGATTTTTGTTAACTGTAAAAAATAAAAATGGTAATTAATGGGGGAAAACTACGACTGGAACTATATGACATGTTTATAAAGCTGACTAAAGTTACAGATATATCTGCTGTTTTCGAGTTCATGAATCTATTTATTGACCTTTTGAACTCATGTGAATTTGTTTTTTCTCTCCCACCCAAAACATTTTACGTCAGCCGTCGGCAAATTACGGCACTCCATACTCCATATCCGCAAACAGTGACAGGAAAAGTTTGGACTAAACACCAGAGTCGATTATTGATCAATATTAATAATTGGATATAGTTTTTGGAAATGGTGTCTTCTACTTGGACATTTTTGAAAGAAAGTATGAAAATAAATAAAACTAAGAAAAACTCAACTAAAACTAAGCAATATGTAACTAACAGTTACTAATACAAACTAGTCACAACAAAATAAAAGTGAACTATCATGAAAAACGCAGAACTTTTGATCATTACAGACACAAAAACAGACGTGAACAAAAGAACACGCGTGTTCAGAAAAACATTGGAGCAACTATTTCTGTGAGCCGCGATCCTGGGGGTGGACGTGTGTGTGGCCCATATGGCATCATGGGAATAAAAAGAAAATACACACACACACACTCCAACTTTGGACATAAATTGATACCAAATTAGAAACTTTCTCTTTTTTTTTCCTTTAAAGAGACTCAGGAGCTTGGCAGGCAGAGCGGACACTTGACCAAAGGGAGACGGAGACGGACGGAACGTGAGAACGGAGGAAGAGGAATTAAAATAACTTCATGACTGGACGGAGGGTGATTGCGGTGAAAATTGATCCGGAGGGAACCGGTCTGTACTTGCCGTGTTGTTTTAGCTGGATGACCTTGGACAGCCTCGCGCAGATAGCAGCTGGTCATCTCTGGGTTTAAATTTGGTTTGAGATCTGGTTGGAGCGCAACTATGTGGAAAACAGATGGACAGCGAAGGAGGACAGAAGAGACCAAACTCCTCCAGCCTGACTGAGGATTCGCATTGGCAAATTGTTATTCTATTCACTTTTATTTCATTTCCAGAAACGCTTTCACGTCGCTTAAAAAGAGCGGCAGAAGTAAACCGCGGCTCTGGCCGAGTTGGACTCTTTCAAACATGCCAAGAAAAAAACACTTTGAGTTTAGTTAAAAGGGGGAAGATTCGACAAAAACTTCCTGCAAAAAGTCAACCGTCTCATTATGTGGGGATTTTCTCATCTAGTAGTTACAGTTGGACCCAACTCTAGTGACCCAATTCAGCGTCAACAATCTGCTTAGAAATGGACCACAAACAGTGAGAGCCGGTTCATTCACATCTGAGGAAAGTACTTTCAAAAAACCAGGGCTGGGAACTTAACGCGTTAATTTCAATTAATTAATTACATGGATTTTTAAGAAATTAATTACTTTTGGGTTTTTTGCTAATTATCAGCCATATTAACATCAGATATACTAGATATTGGGCCAAATTTTCATATCAGAGTATCCCCAAGTTTTTTAAAATAATTTTTACATTTTAAATGGATTTAATTGTAATTCCTCTGAGAAATCCAACTTGATTAAAATGAATACAGAGCTTCACAAGAACTGTTGATTGGAAACAGCCTGCATGACCATCCAAAAACAACCCACTAATTCAATTAACCTTATTTTACCTAAAGAGGCACCGACAACCCAGATTTACTAAAATGGTCAGAGCCAATTAAACCATGAAAAGTTTTTTGCCAAAATACAAAACACCAGAAAAAAAAAAAGATCTGCATTCACATTTAATAAACCAACCTTTTAACAAGAAACGATGAACTGTTAAATTTTTTAGAAAACGAGAGAGAAGGAGGAGCAGAATAGATATGAAGTGAGTTGTGATATCCAGTCCTCAGGTCTGATGTGTGATCATTTCACAGCCTAAATGTCCAAAGGTCAGCTGTTAATAATGGCAAGCCCCGCGGAGTGAGCGTATGCAAATGTGTTTGTGAGAGAGGCAGACAGTCCGTGTGAAGGCCTGCATGTCACACCTTTCTGCTCTAAATGCCATGTAGTCTGCCGTTAGTGTCACTGCTGGACCGTCCCCACGAGGCAGGGAGATCAGCGTGCGTTTGGAAATTTAACCCGACACCGAGCAGTTTCATGAGCAACGATCCGTGCGTCCAGAGGCCCACGCTGCGGTCAGACGATTCTCAGCTTTTCAGCTAAAAGTACAAAACAGCAACAGCAGGAGAAAGTTGGGCTGTTTTAGACTTGGTTCGATTAGGAGCAAACATTTTCAGCTGCTGTGGTTCTTTCCCGCTGCACTGTGTAAAACAAACCAAACTAGAGAAAAATGCAGTACTCTGCCTCGCGTGTGGGGGCGCTGCACCAAGAACCACTGAAGGAAACGACATAAAAACTATTGAAGAAGACAGAGGGCAACTTTCTACTTCACAAAATGGAAACAAAAATGGAATAGCGTCCGATGTTAGCGGTTGTAGGATTTCTCTTTTGTGTTTGGACTAGACTCGCATGTTTGTTTTGGTTGCATTTACCCAGAATGCCTTGTGCTGTAATCCACTTAATGGTTTTGGAGCGGTGTCTGATTTGCTTTCATCCACAAACAGTCAAACTGAGTTCACTTTAATCAAACAGAGGTTTTTTGGTCAACAAAAGCTGCACTGTGTACCTTTATGAAAAATGATTTTTTCTTTTACGTGTTTGTTAAAACTGTCATCATGTTATGACAGTTTGATATGAGACAGGTACGAAGAGATGCACCGCTAACTGACCAAAAAACAACCTATCAGAACCAGGAGGAGGGTCTTAGTGCTAACAATCATCCTCATGAATGCGCTGCTAAATGTGCTAATGGTGGAGAAACAACTCATCATTACAGGAAAACCGTTTATCTGCCATCATTAGTGGGTATGCTATCTAGCCTGAGCATTCACAACAGGCTATGCTAGCTGCAGCGCAACAGAGAGCAAGAAAGGGAGGAGGGAAGATAAGCATCGCCACACAAGATTGTGATTGACATCGCTAAGTTATAGTTACATATTGCAACTTTAAAACCTCGGTCTCCGTTGGTTTGAGGTTAACGGTTCCAATGCTTTTCTGAAAACCAAGCAAACCGGAGACCGCTCCAAAAGCAGGAAGTGAACTACAGTGCAGGGCATTCTGGGTAAAAACAACCTAAACAAACGTGTGTATCTAGCGCCAGCCGGACAAATGGCTCGTGGTGTTTTACCGAAGACAGAACAGACATCCGGCAACCAGTAAAATCTGATGCTACTCCATTTTGTTTACATTTTGTGAAGAAGGAAGTTGTGCTCCATTTCTTCTTCAGAGGTTTTTGTGTCCTTTATTTATAGTTTACTCTCTTCTCTAACAGTGGTTATGTAATAGACTGGTTTCCTCCAGTTTATTTACAAATCAGCTCATCTTTTGACTAACTTGTTGTTGTTGTTGTGTTTATTTATTATTCAAAGTTGCTTAAGTTCCAATGAAAAGTCCAACAGATTTACTTTCACAAGTGGAACATTACAGCTTTTATTAATTTGTTGATTAATTGACTTTTTGTCCAAAAATCTTTTCTTCCTTTTTTGTAATTTATTTTTAAAATACTTACTTTGGCATATAATGTATAAGAATAATTACATTAGATTAAATTGAAATATATTTTATTATAATTTTAGCATAGAAGCCCTTAATATGCTTAATTTAGCAACTACTTTATTTGAAATAAGTCAATATGTTCTTAAATTCTGTTATATTTGACATACAAGTTTCTTCACTTTTAACAGTATCAGTAGTTATTAAGCTTCTTATACTAATTACACTATTCTAAATAAAACCTGATGTCATCTAATAACTCATAGCAAATTTTTACAGACTTGAAAAAAATCTAAACAAACAAACAAATAAATAAACATGACCCAGATTCACAGTGAGGCTTTGAATTTGGCTCTGGAGGTCCAAATGGTGAACGGTGAACATGAATGAATTCAGATTTGGACTGTGTGAACTGAACTTTGAGCTAGTTCTTGTGAACCGTGAACATGCCCAGCAGTGGCCACATTTAAACACAAACAAGTCCCACTGAGTGGCCGCATTGTTGTGCTGTCACGCAACTAACCAGTTTAACATGTGATGGAGCACAAAAAGCAGCAAAATACCAGCAGGAAGAAGACATACGGGGCCGTATGGCAGGCCGTTGTAGCATAAACTCAGCTTCAACGCTTTGAGTTCAGATATCTGAAACTGGTTTAAGACTTAACATACTAGTAATTATATGCTTAAATCATTATGAATAAACTTATACCCCTATTTATTTAGTTATTTAGTTAAAGTCGTAATGTTACGAGAATAAAGTCATAATATTATGAGAATAAAGTATGGGAGAAAGTAGAATATGGAAATGAAATAATGCAATTTTTTTTTAAATAATACAATAAAATCATAATATGATAATACATCCCAATATTATGAGAATAAAGTTGTATGAGAAAAAAGTAGAATATGAGAATGAAGTTATATGAAAAAGTCAAAATAATACAAGAATATTTTAGTATGAGAACAAAGTCAAACAACAAAAAAGTTAAATATGACAATTAAGTCATTAAAAAAGGCAAAATAATATGAGAATAAAGTCGGAATATTACGACTTGCTAAAATTTAGCATGGATCTAATTCTCCTTGTAGATCATAGCACTTCTATTCTAGTTTATTTTATTTTTTTATGAGAGTGTTTCTTTTCCAGCTCTGCGTTCTTGCAGTAAAACCTTCAACCTCGTTCACATCAACACCTCTAAAGCAGCAGCAGAAGATGCCATCGCTCTCCTCAGCTTCGGCCGCTGCGACCTGAGAGTCACGGCAGAGCGAGAACCAAAAGTTCCTGGAGACCCAAAAGTGAACCCAGGAGTTTGGAAGTGAAATGAAGAAGAACGACGTGTGAAGGAGGAAGATGGGATACAGATCTGATAGTCTGACCTTTCTAACTCCAGCTGACCCTGACGACCTATTAGCTGTAGAGGTCAACGTTTTATATTTTTGACTCACCGACTGTAATCTACTTCCTTTGATTTGTTTGGCGGCAGATTGAAGTGTTTCCATGTCGTGCCACAGAAAACGTGCTTTTTATGTACAAACCTGAAGCTGACCTCCATTATTACCTGTAAGGAAAACCGAATCAGAGGTGACGGAGTTAAACTTGAGAGTTGTGTAAAAGCAGCGAGTTTAAAGAGGAAATAAGCTGCACAGCATCAATCGATTACTGTAGGCCTTTTTTCCTTCCTGAGAGTGGACAGCCTCAGCGCTCCAATTCATCTTCCTTCTGTGTTCTCCAGGAAGGTCAAAACCCGGAAAATAGGCTACACACCAGGCATTCTGTCACTAGACACCCTTCACCTGCTTCTCAACACCAAGAAGTTGTACACAACTGGGACACAACCACAGACAAAAATACACCAGGTGGAGCGAAGCAGCAGCAGCAGCAGCAGCAGCAGCAGCAGCAGCAGCAGCAGCAGCAGCAGCAGCAGCATTACGGCTCGCATTCGTTCTGCATTTGTTCTGCATTTACGCTGCATTTGTTGTCCTTTCAGAGGAAACAAAAGACTAAGACAAGCTAACCTTTGGTTGTTCTCAGATTTGGACATTTGGTACTTGTTGTTGTAGCAAAGCTAATTAAATGTCCAACTGCTTCACTACTTCTATTTCTGCACATTAGAGGCAAACGTTTGCTGGTTTCCAGGTGTGTAATTTGTTCTGTGCTGTAACAAGCTACTATTTTAGTCATCGATTAATTTATATAGTTAATCTATATCAGTTATTCTGATGATTAATCGATTAATCAGATTTTTCAAAATTGGCACATTCTGGAGTTTTTACAATTAACCACCTTAGACTTTTTGTAGAATACGAGAAGTACATTATAAAATGCATAAAAACAATTAAATTTCTTATTTAAATAAAGAAAATACACATTTTATTGCCTAAAATACAATAACAGCACTGCTTTAGTGAACTTTACAGGCATTTATTATAAATATAAAATGCACATGTTGCATACTTTTGGCTTAATATCGGCTCTGAGTTTGCAGTTATTTCAGGAAATGGCATTTTATGAGTCGATTAACTGATTACTAAATTAGTTGATTAATTGCGATTCATCCGATTAATCGTTTCAAGCGTAGTGTGCCGATATGGTTGTCAGGAAGCTGTGAGTCAGTGCTACACTGAAACCAATTAGTCACTACAAAAACTGAATACTGAATGGTAAAGTATCTGCATTTACATTCAATCTTTGTGAACTTGATGTCTTCTTTAGAAATATTGAATTAGTTTATAATTAATTATCTCCTGAAACTGAAAACAGCTTAGAAAAGGACATCTTTCAAAAATACTTTTCACATTTTCTTTAATTGAAATTTTACATACATCTGTGACATTTTGACTTGACAAAATACCAATTCACAATCTTAGAAATATCATTTGGACCAGTCAGAATGCTAACTGAAGATATCGGATGTAGATATCTCACTTTTTACAAAAGTATCCAAGTAACAAAATCCTAAAAAAGAATAAAATTAATTGTTTTTTTATATTTAACACCACATGATTCAGCAGTTCAACAACTTGTCATTTCCTATTGCAGACAATTACATAATTTTTCTTTACTGTTAATAATAAACTAAATCTTACTGCAGTTTTCACTAATTAGGCACATCAGGATGGTTAAAGCTAGCAGAAAGACAACCTTCATTTGTCTCCAAACACATAACATCAGAGCGCTTGTAGGAGATATAATGTAGTAATAACTGGATACCTGCCAGATGGAAAGGACATTTGAGATACACACACACACACTCACTTGGACAGAGGAAACCAGATGAATATTCAAATGAAAAGAATCAATATTTCCATCTAAAGGTCTGTTTCCTTTTCTCTAGGTCACATCAGACTAAACAACAAGCTGCTGTCAGCAGGAATAAATCTGATCCAAACATTACTGTGAGGTCAGTTTAGAAATGTCATAAATATTACACTGATCAACATGCAATATGTGATCATTCAAAGGCTCCATGACATAAAGCTTGACATAAATACACACTTCTTTACCTTCTAACTATTTTTATGTTGCATTGAAGTCATCTATGGTCATGAGCTTTGGGTCATGACCGAAAGAACGAGATCGCGGATACAAGCGGCCGAAATGGGTTTTCTCCGTAGTGTGGCTGGGCTCTCCCTTAGAGATAGGGTGAGAAGCTCAGTCATCCGGGAGGGACTCAGAGTAGAGCCGCTGCTCCTTCACATCGAGAGGGGCCAGTTGAGGTGGCTCGGGCATCTGGTCAGGATGCCTCCTGGACGCCTCATGGTGAGGTGTTCCGGGCACGTCCCACCAGGAGGAGGCCCCGGGGAAGACCCAGGACACGCTGGAGGGACTATGTCTCTCGGCTGGCCTGGGAACGCCTTGGGATTCATCCGGAGGAGCTGGAAGAAGTGGCTGGGGAGAGGGAAGTCTGGGCCTCCCTTCTGAAGCTGCTACCCCCACGACCCGACCAGGATAAGAGGAAGAAGATGGATGGATGGATGGATGGATGGATGGATGGATGGATGGATGGATGGATGGATGGATGGATGGCATTGAAGTCACCAAACTTATTGAAGGAAGTCTGGTACTTACATATTAAACTTATATGCATTGCAGACCAGCGGTTCTTCTTTGTCATTTGCATTTTGTTATGTAGCAATGTTAATGAATGATCTGTTTTCGAACATTTTTCATATATAAAGGCCACCGGCCTATAGGGCGAATTAAGTTAAACAAAACACTCAGATAAAGTCAGTCCAGTCAAACCACAGTAACTATTACTCTGCGACTCTCCTGACTATGGTAGCCATAATGTAACGTGACTAAAATATTTTGACAGAGCGCCGTGAAAGCCTTGTACCACACAAAATAGCTTTGAGGACAGCACAACCTGTTTTACTCCAGAACAACATGTAAGGCGCACTGTTGTTGTTTTGCTAAAATTTAACTTCTAAGTGCACCTTATAGTCCATAAAATACGGTAACTCATTCTTTGGTAAGTGTAACAACTTTAGAAAATGTGCTTTTATTTTTTATTTTAATGTTTGAAATTTCACCAAATCCTGATCAACACTGAAGGATCCTATTTATTTGTTATATTTTAAGAATTTTATTATTCTACCTATTTTGATAAGCACCAGTGCCTGTACTGTCACTTTAAGAGAGCGTCTTATGACATCAGCACTGTACTACCTTCAGTTGGCGCTAGGCTGCCTGGGAAGAGGTAGGAAATTTTCTTTGTTTGTTTGGTTTTATGAAATATATAAAATAATTGTAAGTACATGCAGCTGTGGATATTTATTTGTTTTAATACATACAGAGGAGTATTCTTTTTGACCAGTTAAGAACATTTTTCTTAAACGTTAGAGCAGATGTTGTTGTTAGTTAGTCACAGGGTTTCTCCATGTGCTTGTCTGCTAGGAGGAATCCGACTCCTGTGAATGGAAGAGCTCCATGTTAAAGGGCATTTTTATTTCTATTTGTGCAGGCCTCTGCCAGCAACCTGCATTAAAGAGCAACCAGCAACTCCTGTGGTCACAACGCAGAACACATCAAAGTTAACCGACTGTATAAGACTAGGTTATCAGTAAAGAACACTAATAGTATACACCTGTTACATATGCTAGCAACGACCTGTTGAGTAACTTGTAACAGTTTCTGGTTTCGCCACCATGGCTCGTAACTGCTTAAAAATAAATAAAACATCAGTGCTACCAACTGCTTTATAACAAATTATCTATACAGCACAGACTGAATCCTCAACCTCATCTTTCATCCCAATATTGCTGACAATCTGAGTCAGACATTGTGTAAACTACCAGATTGTTTAATTCAAGCAGCTCAAATCTAAAATAGTTCAAGGTTACCCAGGAAGCCTTTCCTACACACATCAATTTTTCTCACTGGGACAAAAAGCCCCAAAAAAACACAGACCAAAGATATGGAGCACATGAAGATAGTGAGAAATCTCCCGGGGTAATATAAATGTGTGTGTTCACGTGTCTGCTCTCTTTACATTCCATTTCCACCGTCCACAGTGTCCAAATAAACCGTCAACCCTGAAATGGCTGATAAAGTGGGTGTTCATGTGTGTGTAAGTCACAATATTTGCCCTGTGTTATTGCAGCTCTGAGGCCACAGTTTCTTCTATAAACACCCAGCTGTGAATTATTCAAAAAATAAACACATTCAAGACCTCACACACACACACACACACACACACACACACACACACACACACACACACACACGCATTTCAGACAAAACATTTTTTTATATGAATGGTGGATATGTAAAAATACACACACCTGTCAAGTGATAGCAGGAGATATCTCAATTCTAACACAAAACACAAGCGTACACCCACACACACACACACACACACACACACACACACACACAGAGACACACATTATAAAAGTGTTGAAAGGGGATGAGAAAGCTGACAGACTCAATTAAGTTTGGAAACACACCCACCTACACACACACACCATTTCATTTAGTCTCTGGTTAAGTGGATTTGGCTGCTGGTCAAGTGCAAAGCAATATAGAAGATGTCACTAAAACAAATGATGGGATGACACCTACGGCTCAAATACGGTACTGCAAGAAAGCTCAATTAGATCATAATATTTTATGTGCTTCACCATTAGCTCCATCCTCCATCACAGAAGGGAAAATTACTTTCAAAACCACTATTATGTCCTAAATCAAATTATTTTACAAGTCAGCACCTGCTTCTTATGTAAAACAACAATTAATCATTGAATTGTTGAAATAATCGTCAATTAAGCCAAAGTTTGCCTTCGACTCCAGCTTCCAACTCCACCTCATTTTCCACAACAGGGTTGAGTATCTTCAATTTGCTATAAATAGATCTCATGTGAGGTCACACTTCCCGGAACTTTGTAGCTGATGGCCATTTTGATAGGTATCCATCTCTGTTATGACAACTGCTATGGAGTTGCTATGACAACAATAAATGAGCCAAATTCTATATCTCATACTCTTGCACATTAATCAAGGGTGTCAATATATTTTCTTGTTGTTGGTCTGGAAGCCATATGGTTTATCTATGCTTTGTGCTCCATTTGTCTACCGGTACTGATCACTTCCGGTTCAGACTTGTAGGAACTGACCTGGATTAGATTGTTCTATACAAGCAGTAGATTCATTCAAACTCAGTTTGTGACGCAAAAATGTGCATACATCGCCCATCATTAACTTTTCACAAATCAAGTAAAGGTTTCACAAATTACAAACTGGATTTTAAATATTGTGGTGGTTTTAATAGAAGAGATTAAAGACGATCAAGGCAGTGAAAAATTAGGTGGAATCGACTTTTAGCAATTTCCCCAATCAATTGGAAGCCAACGTCAGCTTCAACAAAAGCTTAACATTTAACCTTTATTTTTCAACAATTCAACAAACAACATCTCAGACAAAACTGGCAGAGCTGTTGTCAGCCAGCTTATTAAGCTTAAAAGGAGGACGACACTTCTTTTTTTGTTGGGGGGGTTAGAAGTTTTGAGGCAGTTGACCAAAATCCCGGACGATTTTTAAATTCCCCCCAGACATTTTTTTAGGTCTGAAAAGTAGGACATGTCCGGGAAAAAGAGGACGTCTGGTCACCCTATTATAAACATTATTAACAGCTGTAATAATGAAAGGATTAGCTAACCTCTAATGATGACTCCTTGTCCGAAAAGATGAAGTGTAGAGTCCAGTGTTCAGGTTTCGGTGCTAATTAACGTCCAAATCACTTTGTTATTCCTCTCTCTTCATTTTATAGCAGTGAGCTAGAAGATGCTGCGATTCCATTTGTTCAACAAGTGGGCAAACTTGTCAAAACTAGCTTTATTCTTGTTTAAACGAAAGTAGCTAGAGTAAAGGATAACTGGAAACGGTTAGCTAGCCGCCATCTTTGCTAACAATAATGGCGTCGAGATTTGAAACGAGCGAATTTACGTCAGAAAAATGTCTCTTTATGACAGATGTTTGTCATCAGAGGGCGCTGTCGTTTAATTAATCTTTTTAATGTCAAGGTCTTTGAATGAAAAACCAATATTTATCAGATAAATTTAATTTGTTACAGTTAAAAATAAGGTTTGTTAAATTTGATCATTCTGCTATTAATTAAAAACTGTAGGATCACATTACAGGCATTGGATTGATTTATAAGCGAGTTTTTAGCGCTTTTTCTTATGTACGTTAACGATCTTCTTCACGTGTTTTTAACCGCCCTGTTGTATACCGATACTGTCCTACCGTATGAGCTAAATACTGACAACAAATTAAATACAGAGTACACCATGAAGACAAATCATTTAATAACTAACGTTGAGAAAACAGAACGCATGCGTTTTTACTCACCTATTTATCCAGTCCCATTTCCTTTTCTAGCCAATAATCTGTCCATAGCAACAATTTACAAATATCTGAGACTCTCACCTTACTCACAGCAGTGAACATATACAGAATATATTAACATATAATTCAACTTGGGGTTTGTTTGTGTAACTAAGTCTGGCACAAACGAACCCTTATAGGGTAATTTGAATTGCAAATATCTTTTTAAATAAAGACAGGTTGGTTTTAGATAGCTTTCCCCCTAAATAAACGAATTATAATACAGTTCTGTTTTTAAATTAAAGTTAACATTCTGATAAAGTTTGTTTGATTTAAAAATTTAAGACAAATTGCAAAAATCCCATTGGTATTTTTAAGGAACTTGCCGTTTGTGAACCTGAACTCGGACTCCACCTAGTGGCCAAATTAGGACACTACATCAGAACTTTAAAAGGCTAAATTAAATAATTTTGAAACAAATTCAAACAAGTTATCACAAAAAAAAAAAAAAAAACAATCTTCGACAATCACATAAAATGAGGCAACATACTAACCTACTTTAATTCATCAAATGTTTGCAGAGTTTCAAATAGTTCCAGCTCCAATACATCAACACCAGCATCTTACTTCAGAGTAAAAATCTCATAAAAATACACACAAAAATGCAACAGCTGAGGTCAACCACACACACCTTATATAGCAGCTTTTGTACAGTGCACAAAAACAGACTTAAATGAAACACAAATTAATGTACCTAAAGGTCCAGCTCTCAGGAATTTACTGATATGAAAACAGAATAGGAAACGAACGAGTCACTTTGTTAGGAGACAATCTGTAGCAAAATATGACAAAAGTTTCACAACTTTAGAATGAAAGTTTGCTTTTTGACTCAGACCTCAGTTTTCATTTCCCAAGAAATTTAATTTACAATCAGAGAACCATTAGAAATGTATCTTTTAAAATAAAGTAGAACTAGATTATACTTGATTATCATTCACATCTTTCAGCTGTGATTTTAGACTCATGTCACATAAATTTGAGGCAAAACTGAGTTTTTCAACAGAATCATGATCTTAATGACACAAGCAGACCAAAAGACACCAATTTTTGTTTTTATAAATGACTAAAGACTCTTGTAAAACAAATTCATTAACTAAATTTAAATGCCATTCCTTCTGATTAGTGGATGTAGACATCAGGATGAAAACGAACCGTCCGACAAATACCAAAAAGGTACTTTTAAATTAAAACGGTTTGCCATGAAGTCTTAAAACAACAATAACGTCCTGGCTTAAAGGACTTTAAAACTCTAACAGGAAGTGCTTGTTCAGCATATCTCCTGTTTAGATGACAGCTGCAGATTGTTTGAAGCAGGCAGGAGAATCCAGAGGGAAATCCAGCGGCTCACAGCTCCGTTTTCTGCCCAGAAAGAGGCACCTGAGGCTGGATCTCCTCATCCGACGTCTGCCCTCCGTCCAGCTTCTCCACCGGAGCTTTGCTCTTTTTCTTCTTCTTCACTTTCTTCTCCTTTTTTTTCTTCTTGGTCGTCTTCTCTCCGTCTGAGCTTCCGTCTCCCTTCTCCCCTCCTTTCTTGCCTCCTTTCTTCTTTTTCTTCTTCTTGTCCTCTGCAATAGCTGCCTGGTCTCCTTTCTTCTTTGGAGTCCAGTTCTCATTCAGGCAGGCTGGATGGAGGAAGTGGGCGAAGGTGTGAAAAGGAACAAAATTAGAGACAAAAATGTTTAACATGGAAACAAGGAAGAGAAAAAAAAATGAAGAAGAGCTTAATTTTAAAGAGTTATTAAGTGAACAGTTAAAGGCCAAATCTATTTAGTCCTAAAGTTAATGTTCGGATGATCAATGTCTGATTGTGTAATTTAACAAAAACTAAACAAAAATAAGAATTAATAAAGGTGGAATCCAAAAATAAAGTCATAAAATTACCTGAATTAAGTTATTTATGAAAATAAAGACATCAAAGGAGAATAAAGTCAGAATATTCCAAGAATAAAATTATAAAATTTATCTGACTGAAGTTGTGATTTATGAGAATAAAGATATAAAAGGAGAATAAACTGGAAATTAACTGAAGCAGCAGCAATGCAAGGTGTTTAAATTGGCTTCATTTTAAGCTTTTATTCTTCAAAATGACCAAATCTATTAAGACCTAAAGTTGATGTCCAGATGAGGAATATTCATAAAACTAAAACTAAGGGTTCAGAAATGTAGGATACAAGAATGAAGTTGTAAAATAACCTGAATGAAACTGTAATTTACAGGGGAAAAAAATAAAGTCCTAATCATGAGAATAAATGAAGAATAAAGTCAAAAAAGAACCTGAAACAACAACATAATGTGTTCAAATTCAATAAATTTTAAGGTTTTATTCAAAGAAAAGGCAGAATATACAAAGTACTAAAGTTGATGCTTCGATGATTGTTGACTGCACCGTGTAATTTAACAGAAACTAAACTAAAATAAGGATTAATAAATGTAGAACAACAATCTGGTTACACCGTCTGTTTCTGTCATCTGCACTGGCTCCAGTAAAATTAATGATGTAATTAGTTATACTGCATTTTGGGCAACAAAATGTTCTTTTTTTTTTGTTTAAAAAAATAAATTGAATCATTTTTTATTTAAATTTTTTTGTATTTAAATGAAAAAAAAAAAAAAAGCTCAGATGAAAAATTTGCAGAATGTGGCAATTGTTTTATCTGATTACTCGTGAAAATAATCGATACGAGATTCGATTACTGAAATATTCTTAAGTTGCAGCTCTATAAATGACTGTGCAACATTCAAGCAACATAAACAGTTAATTTTTCCTTTTTCTTAAATAAATAAATAAATAGATCTGAAATATTTTTAAATTAAAGAACCAAATAAATTTGATGTAAAATTTCACCAAAGAGACAATAAAAAATAATTTCTTGAATGAAACATTTGATAATTATGGAAAAAACTAAAATGTAGTCCTACTGAGAAACTAAAACAAAAAATACTCTGAAATTTGAAGTTGTTAAATGGATCTGCAGCCTTTCATTTATTGTCTTCCATACATCAAACCTAGTTCACCTGGGCGCATGGTGTTACGACAGAGTGAATATTCAGGTTGTTACTGCATCAAATGAGCAACAAGTGGAGAAAACGTTAGCTGAAGTCAGAATATGCTCCGGAGGTTTTCGTGCTCCGGAGGTTTTCGTGCTCCGGAGGTTTTCGTGCTCTGGGTTTCCAGCAGAGGATTTTTCTGGATCAGATGTTTTTTGGCTCTGGTCGCTGCGTATAAATAAACTCCTGAGAACCAGCGGCTCTCCGCTCCCAAAACGCATTTTATGACATCAGTTCTGCTTCAGTTTGGTACGTTTCACATGCTTCTGCTGCTCAAACAACCGGAGCAGAGAAACATTTAAGCTCCAGCTGATCTGTTCTTGTAAATTTGTTTTTATTTCACATTTTTCTGTACACCAAACAAGGTGTTCTGGAAAAAAAACAAAAAAACATTTAAAGTCACAAAATCTGCAAACTGAGGAACCTTTTAAGGCAAGTGGAAATAAATTATACTTTTCCCCCCTGGTAATGTGCTCTTTTAAACTAGGAAGAATGTGGTGTGAACTCGGGCCAGAGGGGATTTTTAATCTCCGTTATGTGCGACCCTGCCAGTGGAAACATTTCTCCAGCTTGAGGAGCTGAGAGAGATTTCTAAATCCAGAGCAGCCGAAGGGAAAACATTCAGTCAGCAGAAAAACAAACAACAACCTGAGATCATATTGAGTTTGTTTACCTTTGTCTCCTCCTTTCAGGACGTGTTTCTCACACAGGTAAGTGGTCAGGTCTTCCTCCTGGTTCCCTTTGTACCAGTCTTCAATCACATCCTCGTACTCTTCCACCATCACATCACACTGGAAACACACACAGGAAATGCAACAGGGCTCGGACGTCGACACACACTCACAAACTGTTCTCTAAAAACGAGATGATTTGTTTTACCCAGACTGTAAAGAGGTTGTAACAAAATGAGAATAAAGTTGCAAAATTAGGAAAAGAAAGTCGCATTAATACGAGAATAAATAAATTTGAGAATGAAGTCGTAGCAAAACCATAGAATAAAGTTGCAATAATACAAGAATAAGGTTTTAACAAAGTTTGAGAATTACCTGACTGAAGTTGCAATTTACAAAAATAAAACGGTAAAACAAGAATAAAGTCAAAGAATTACTTGAAAAAAGTCCCAATTTGCAAGAATAAACTAAAATAATAGTAAAATAATGTCATAATACTTGGAGAATGAAATAGTAATTTTAGAAAAACTCCTGTACAAAAACTAAATATTAAAATAAGAAATGCTGAGCATCTTGTGACGTTATTCTTTCTATTAGTAATCAAAAGCAGAACTTTGAAACCATTTTGCAAACAACTGAGTTTATTTCGAAGTAAGAACCAGGTGGATTTGCTGAGCTGGTCCCATCAGAACTTGATAACACCATCGAAGCTTTTATCACTTTAAAACTACTTTTTTCATTAAAAAAACAATTAAAATTAAAAATCATCTTATTCTGGCCCCAATACTCTGTCGTAAAGAACACCCAGTTGTTTTTGGCAAATAATCAGTACTGTATGTTCTGCTAGTATTTCATCCTTTTTAATTAACATTTTAGCCTGTTTATAATTCATACACGGTACATATGAAAAGAAACAAAAACAAAACAAACACCTGTTTCTTGAGGTCGGCGATTTCAGCAGACGTCTCGTTCCAAAGCTCATAGGGAATATCCATCACCACCTTCACCCCCTTGTGCACCAGGCCATGAAGGGTGGAGAACGTCTCCGACATGCCCTGCACACACACACACACACACACACACACACGGTCAGGAATCATGGGAAACTGTCTTCTTAAGGATATTTTCTCTTTTCCAAATGAATTCAGACAAAAAAAGCTCCACAGATGAGGAATGAAACATCTTTAAAAAATTCTAAAATTAAGTCCAATTCCATTTAAAACTCTTCCTGTTTGTCTAGAAAACATCCAGCATCCAAAAACCTGATCTGGATCAGGGGTTTCCAACCTGTGGCTCCGGAGCCACCTGTGGTACTTTGGATCTTCCACAGTGACTCCTAATAACTTTACAAAGAACCAACTAAAGTTTTATATGTCGAAGCAATAACAACTCTTTGAAAAGAGTACATTTCTAACAAAAAAACTCATGACATTTTGAATTTAAGTCCAGAAATTTTCTAGGAAAAACAAGTTTTTCTAAATTTCCAAATCTGATTTAAAAAAAAAAATAAATAAATTATTTTTTTAGATTAATCTTAAACTTAGAAATTTTCTCAACTTTTGAAACTCATAAATTTCCTTGATTTTTCTAGAAATGTTGAGATATTTAGTCAGAAATGTGCTCCGTTATTCATGGAATAATTGCTTTATATTAAAACAGAATGACACTAAAATACCAGAAACACATTTTTAGATTTGAGTTTCTTGCCATCAGGTTGGGGACGTTCTTTTTTTTTTTAAGACATTTTTTCACAAATGTCGACGTCACAAGGAAGAAAACGTTTTTATTTTATGTTTTTATGTATTCTAAAACCTAAAAACAGAAATAAATATATTTTTAGGAACATCATATAATATTTGTGGCTCTGAACCAGTTTTTCTTGCCGTACTGAAGGCAAACAGGATGGTAAAGGTTGCAGACCTCAGATCCTGATGAGACTAAGCTCCTGACCTCTGACCCCTGACCACACAGACAGTCTGACCTTGGCGAAGCGGTTGCTGCCACTCCTCTCTTTGTGCAGGTTGTACTCCAGCAGCCTCTGGCACACGTTCTCCACAACCTCGATGAATCGCAGGTCTCTGGAAAACAACAAAAAGACTCGGGTCAACTTGTGATAAAACTTTATCACTGCTGTGGTGCTGAAAGGTCAGAGGTCACGGCTGGAGAAGGAGAAAGATGCAAGTCGGACCGCCGTTTTTGTACCAAACCAACGACTTCCTCCCACATTTCTCACTTCAGCCTTTCAGAAAAGAATAATTTTTGCCGCATAGAGTATTTTTATTTTTTTTTTCACTCCTTCATATTTTCTACACAGTTTTTATGTTTTTCTGCAACGAGATCTGAGGACTTTACCTAAATCATGTCCGTCAGCGGATTGGTTGATTTTCTGCACCATCAAGACATAAACGATATTATTTATACATGTAGGTCAGTAAATTAGCTTCATTCGTCAGATTAAAAATACATTTTGGAAAAAACATTTAAGCAGGTATTAAACATACTTTCATTAAGACCAGATTACAGTAAAAAAAAAAAAAAAGTTTTTACATGTTTAATTTAATATTCTAATCTTATTAGGGTGCACCGATGCAAAAATTTTATATCAAAAACTGATATTAATATTTCTTCCATATTTTATTTATCGGATCGATATCATATATTAAAAGAAAGACTAATATCGTCCAATACCGATAATGCTTCCGATATATTGTGCATCCCTGAATCTTATTCCAATGTTTTTCATTCACTTTGAAAAATCTAAATAATTGACACAATTAATGGTTAAAGCTAGTTGTAAATCTATAATTCATTACTACTGATGAAAAAGTTCAAGTTACGAGTGAAATGATCTGCCAGTAGAGTAAGACGTTTTCTCATATTGTAAGTTATGATATAGGAAATAATGATATTCCACTTGTAACTTGCACTTTTTCATCAATATTAAGAAATTATTGACTTAAAACAAGCTGCTATAGCTTGGTGAAAAGTTAGCTGTAACTTCATTTCAAGTGTATTAAATACACTGGAAACTAGACCAAAATACTTTGTAATATTTGGTGTTTTTGAAGTGTGAGCTGTGAGCTGTATTCACTGAAGCAGCAACATAAATTGGTGAGTTGATGTTAATTATTAGCAAGAAGAAATATCACCTAAAAACTAAAAATTAAGCTTCAAGCTAAGAAGAAACTAAATGATTATGCAAGTAAAACTTCTTAAATTCCTCTGTACTTTTGTTCTACAAGCTGCTGCAGATAAATTAACATTTCAGAAAGTATTTCCTGAGATGTGACAGCAGCTTGGCCCGTTTCTAAATCGAGTTCTTCCACAGGAACTGAATCTGACCGGGTTCTCGTCCCCTGGTGCCAGAATCAAGGTCTCATTTCTGCTTTTTAACCCAACCGCTTCACTGAGAGCTGCAGAGAAACTTACGACTTGACGTATTTAACCGGCGGCGCTCCCTTCCCGTCGATGAAGTTATAGTTGCTCTCGATGACCGCCTTCGTCTTGCCCGTCTCTTCGAAGGCCGACTTCATCTCGATGCTGACGAACTTACAGACTGAAGTGGGAAAAGCCAAAACGTCACTGAGGGGAATTTCTTTCTGCAGCACAAACTGCAGAGCTTCAGCTGCTGCTTCCAGCCACAGCTTGATCTCAAGTTTACTGTTTAAACAGCAAAAATAACAAATTCAGTTATGCATTTAGGTCTAAAATTAAGGAGAATAAAATCTTTCTTTGATCCAGAACAAAAAACAATTCCAACTTTTCTATCTGTTATTGATTTGACCAAATAATTAACTGTTTTATTTACTTAATATTAAAGCTTTACTTTTAAATTTAATTTGGATCTATTGTTTTAAAATATATGTTGATTCTTACATAGTTTTAATTTATGTAGCTTTTTATTATTATTTTTTTTATATTTATTGTAGCAAATTATTTACTCGTCTAATTTATTCAGTTTTTAACAGCTTTTTTAATTTATTTTTTATTTTTCAATTACACGTATTTGGTTAAACATTTAGTTATGAAACTTGAATTGCTTCATAAAACAGAAAAACATGTATAACATGTATAAAGAGATTTAAAATGCATTTCTGAAGGTCCCAGAATTAAATTTTTACTCCAGATATTCCAACTAAAGTTCCAATTATCATCAAAAGCCTTCAGATAAAATCTGACTTTACTATTATGACAATTTATGGACAGAAATAAAAAAAAAAATAAAATAAAAAAAAAAAAAATAAAAAAAAGGTTATTTGTCATTTGCAAACTGCCAAAGGTTTTAGGTCAGAAATTAGCTCTTGAGTATAAACTTCTGAAATTAAAAATAATTTGTGATTTTCAAACAAATTCCAAATATTTTCCAATAGCTGATTTATCCATAAACCACTATGAGAAAACTGGTTAGATGCATTTTTACATTAATATTACAGTATTTAAAATAAATAAATAAATTAATTAATTAATAAATACACTTATTACTATAACAGCAGCTATTATTGTTATTTATACGTTCTGTAAATGTGACCCTTTCGGTACAATTTATTTTTCATACGCATTTAAAGATTCACTTTTTTGATTATCCATGCTCTGAAGGCAACTAATTATTCTCGTATTTTAAAATATAAACGTACAATTGAATTAAACATGTAACCGTGACCAATATCTTGTCATTTTAAAAAAACAAATACGTGACAGGACGAAAAGTAATCAACAGTTCATATCAGCAGCAAACACAACAACAAATGCATGGAAATGAAGAATAGATCTCGTGTCTGTAAATAAAGTAAACATCGGGACTGTTCGTGTGACTGAGACCCAGCAGCGGACCGGATGACCCAATGAGGAGCTTAAAGTGACCCTAACAGCTGCGGAACTTCATTTTTACCTTCACATCTGTTTGGAAGATGAACCCAATCATCGTCTCCGTCCGTTTTAGCTGCTCCTACCGACGAAATTACGGCCAGAACCGACCAGTAAACCGCGAACATCATACTGTAAGTTGTCTTCGACTCCTTATCTCTACATAAAAGTCGTTTAAACCGTTAAAACGTGACTGGGTTACCCATTTCAACCCAGTTTTCACATCCCTCTGCGGGTTATGATCACAGGTGTACAAAAAAACTCGCCTGCAGACACTTCCGATAAGGGCGTTAGGAACGTGACGCACCCCACAACTCGGACCAATCAGCGCCGAAGAAGTGGCAGCGGCTTGACCAATAACAGGCAGAGAATGTCCAGAGATAAGATATGACATGAGGTATCACTCTGCGCCCTTTTTTCGATATAACGCATAAAACAAATCTCATGTCAAAGATGAAGGGAGTAAAAATACATCCAAATTTTATATTTATTAAATATTGTTGTGTGTTATAAAATATTTACACATTTGCAGTAGCAAATTGTGTATATGAAATAAAAGTTAGTACTTTTACTTTACATCAATTATTGTGTTTTATTAAAAATATAGCAACATGTAAAGTTTTTGTTGTTGGAAAGAGAAAGATGTGATTCAAAATCACGACTATCACAAACGATATAGTGCATGTGCTACTTTAATTTAACTACAGTCTGCCATTTGTATACATTTTGTCAATCTGTGCTGGATGAATTATATTTTTAAAGCTCTGTTAGTTAATTAATTTATTTTTTACCAGTAAACAAAATTTTGCTTAGTAAAAAAATTCTTTAAATAGTGACGCCTCCTGTTTGAATTCAGTAATCTTGTAATTCTAGGTTGTCTCCAGCAGGGGGCGCTATGCTCAAGTCTAAAGTAGACGTGATTTCTGATGATTAATCACATCTGGCTGATAGAAGCAGATAAATAGCTGAATAATAACGGTAATTTTAATGATAACGTGACTGTGACTAACTTTCACCAGAGTGGGAATTTGGTGCAATTTGGAGACCATTTGATAAAATTTTTCAGACTAAATCCCTACACTTGATGTCTCCGCTGATGGACATGAATATATTTCAAATGTTTTCATCTGTCGCTGCCATGATTTTTAATGACTTATGGCACGAACCACTTTATTCAGCTGTGACATTAATTTAGTTTTTTATTTAATGGAAACACAGAAATTGCAAAATTGTGTTTTTTTCTACATTGGCAACACAGAACAAGAATCAAACAAGGAGAACCAACATTTAGCTGTATGTCTCTCTAATTCAGAACAAACTTAAGATCCAGAGAAACCTCTATCATTTTATAAATTATTGATTATTTACTCTTATTAAACATGGAGAACCAATATTTAGCTTTGTACCATTTTGTCTTTCTTTTCATTTGTTGTTTTGTTTGTATTTCCCTCTAATTCATGTAAAGCTGCTGAAAATGTGCTATCCATCCATCCATCCAAAATATTCTAGAGCAAATTATGAAACCTACTGGGTTCAAATTGGGTCATCAACAGGACGAAGATCCAATCAGCAACAAAAGAGCTGAAAAAAAAAGAAATAAATTAAGGTGTTTGGCGACCCTAATATCCAAATCTCAACCTGAAGTAGTGGGGTAAAAAACATAAAGAAATGCATTTCCTGGAAATATTTGTGTCGTAGCTGAGAGAATATTTGGCTTTAATGTAAATTAATTATTAGAAATGTGTGTGTAAACTTTCAGCAGTAATATAACTTGTTCCTGTGTGCTTGAATGTATTTGTTTGAACCCGGGTGTGTGTGACAGAGAGTTTCACAGCCAGATAAGAGTGATTCTCAGCTGTTCAATAATAGTGCAATTTTTCTGAGAGGTGCTTCAGTGTACTGCTGCCTGCCAAAAGGACAGTCAGCACACACACACACACACACACACACACACACACACACACGCTGGTACAGATTGGTGTGTGTCTCATAGCAGGACTTGACACTGAGTTGGTGGAGGGGAGGTTGATGTGGAGAGAGAAAGAAAGATGAAAGCTGGTTTTTATGCAGCCATGCAGCCCACACTACAGGCAACCCGGCGCTTTGTTGGACAAACTCTCATCTCTGCTGCTTTTCAGCTGTTCCTTTAAAAAAATAACATAATACAGATCACATGGCAGCTTGTTGAAAAGCGCCGTCGCTCTGGATTGATCAGATTGAACCAATAAGTGCTGAAATACAAGTGAACCACCAACATGATCTGAAAAGAAACACAGAGTCTTTGTTTGTGAACAAAGCTGTTTTTATGCAAACATACTGGAAATCTGTCTGCTTCAATCTAATTTGCTGCAGCATTTGAGATGTTATTGAGATAGACTGTGAATATGTACCAATATAGACGGACGGGAAAAGCAAATTATTCAACCATCTTCAGCAGCATTAACCCTCTGTAGTGGTTTTCTCTCTGAGTTTATCAGTTGGAGAATTCTAATATGGCTCCAGGTATAAAATATGTAGTGAAAGTTGGAGTTTGTTTTCTGCTGCTTGAGTGCAAAAACAGTTTATAAATACATTGTTATCTATAGCAGAGGTTAAACTCGAAACAGTTAGCACGTTCCTCTGATTAGCAACAAGAATCTGCTCAGTTTGGGTCCAACATTTTCCCCAGACCCAGAAAATCAAGGTCAGATAAAATCTAAATGTTTACATTTAGGACCTCGTTTTCTTTTTCAGCTGTTTTGTGGCAGATTTGCTGCTCTGCTTGAAGATGCTGTTGTGGTTTTTGCATTTTGTTAACCTTTCTGGGCCACCGTACATCTCAGCTATCATTCATTGTGGTGGAAGGTATTTATGTTAAATCCTACTTTGCAGTCATTTAGTTAAGAATAAACTCATTTTTATACCAAAGTAATGTGGTTCAGGTAGCTTAATCCACAACACAACAACAAAAACTACAACAGAAGTTACGATAAACTTGCTAGCTTCACTTTTGTTGTGGCTTTTTGTGATGACCTGTACTTTAATTCTTAAATTGTTACATATTAATTTTTAATGCCAGAAAGAAAAACAAAGTTTGAAGTTAAACAGGATTGTCTTTCTAACCTCTCATCTATCAAATAAAGGGATTTTCTTTAAACTTGAACACATTTGAATTGTTTTGTTGCAGAAACTTTAACAAGAAGTTTCAGGTATGGGTGTTGGCCCAGAGCGCCCCGTGTCAAAGGGGCAGCCACAGTGTCATTTGTAAAATTAATATTTTCAGCTTAATTTGTGCATAGAAACAGATATCACACTATCTCTATTTTTCTCTCTATAAATATATAAAGTTATTTTGACATCGTCAGCTATTTTTTTGTGGCGTTAAACTTTTTTCTTGTAATCAAAAGAGGTTTTAATTTGAAAATATGTCCATACGTTGCTGCTTTGCAAGATTCGCAAAATCAGACAGAGGAGGAAGCACAGATAAATGTAAATATTGGTGCAACATTTTAAAAGAGGCACCATTAATCTGCAGTAGAAGAAGAATTTAAAATTAAATGTATTAGTGTGTAACTTAACAGAGAAACATGAGTGAAAATCTAAAGGAATATTAAAATTATTTTAAATCATAAAGACGTTGATGTTTTATGTGTCATTCTACCTTGTCGGGTGTTTTTAGTTTTAGTTTTTTGATCTTTTCTGCCAGAAGAAGCAGAAAGAAACGACTGGATATCAATTAAACCCCAGACTGAGTTGCGGCCATTTTCCTCTTGACAATCACAATTCAGACTGTAGTGCAGAAATGCATTTCCTCAAATATTATGTCAGTTTTTTATGTATTGATGAGGTTTACAAAACCTGGTCACTTGTATAAAACAAGTGTTTTAAATTAGAGGCACTTTTTATTATTTACTTTTAAGAAATGTATCAGTTTTTAACTATTTTTGCTGAGTTAAAAGAAACAAGGGAATAACAGTAAACTTGAGTTTAGAGTTTTAAACAAGTACACGGATCTGCAATTTAAATTTGAACAATGAATCACTTTTAAAAATCAGCCCTAAATGTTGTTCCAAACTTATTCTCTTTGGTTTTTTTGTGATTGTTTTCTTGATGCAGAGAAAGAAGAGAACTTAAATCCCACAAAGTTTTCTAAGTATGCCTTTATTAAAGAGTCAACAACGTGCGCTAGCCGTCCAGTTCTAGAAAAATAACACAGTCATACATTCATTCATGTGGAAATCCATAAAAACAAAGAAAAACAAGGACAGTTCTTATTCTTAAAGCTAAAAATCCCTTTAGTAGGTGAGAGGGGAACCTGAATGATGCTGTGTGCAGTATATAGTGTGTGTCTGTGTGATGAATAGACAAGTCAAAGTATTTTCCCGCCTTAAAAAATGAGGGGAAAAAAAACGAGTGCAAATTTTAATCCATCTGGTTTCATGAAGCTGTTCGAGGCTCATGTTGAAAATGTCGTTTCAGGAATAAAAGATTTAAAATTTCATGACTTTTGTGCAAAATGCCAAACTGAAAAGTCACAGAAGACTTTGAATAATTTAAAAAATCTGTTTGAAATAGGCTGGATAAGCAAAATAAATGAACGATCAGATGGATAAAGAGTGGATCCTAGTAAAGGATGATTATAATTTTAATCTGACGCCGCTGTTTCATCAACATTTCTTAATACACATTTTGACATTACACACTAGGAAAGGTTGACAGAAACAACTAAATTTGACATAGTTTCTTAATTTTATGCTAACTGGTTTTTTGGCTTTTCCGAAAAAACAAACAAACAAAAAAACAAATCAACTTTTTCTTTTTAAAGAAACTTTCTAAAATGGAGACCTGAAGGTGCTATCTTTTTAACTTTTGACATTTCCGTTGATTTCTTTTTACATAAACCCGGCTATGTGGCGCCCTCTGTGGGCTGAACATCGGCTACTACAGCTGAATTTTCCCCATTGGACTCAGCGGTACAGCTTGACGTCTACATCACACACCAGACGTTTCTTTAAGGACCAACAATCCCAGCTGCACTCGTCTTGCCACAACCTCCAGGTGCCATCTGTTCGCTACTGGAAGCAGAAAACGAGCTTCACCCTCAACGTTGGCAACATATCGATGCTGGCAATCATAATTTACAGTATTGGACGGAGAAAGGCTCCGTCGTGTGGAGTGGTGACGTAAACAACAACATAAGGATACAGGGGGAATTTTTGGTCTCTGCTGACTCCATCATAATGTTTGGTTTAGTTTTCCTGATGCTAAATCGCGTTTCTAATTTGGTCAGATGAGCTGGACACCCGGCTGTCCCTTGGATTTTATTCGTCTGTAAGTTCATTTTATTAATTGTTATTTCAGTATTGTATTACATTTCATCAGGAAAGGCTTGTTCCGTGTTCTCCAACTAAAATTCAAAGCTAAGCTACATCGCTAGTCTGGTTGCTTTCTGTGGTTGACGGACACTTCGTTTTCTGTTTTGTTACAGTTTCATAAAGAATAACTTAATGGAAAGAGTTGCAGAATAATCATCATCAGGGACTGGATTATTTCCAACCCAGGCGTTAGCTAGCTGTCTAGCTTTGTAAGAGCAAAACATTGTGAGGATAACCTCGTCGCAACATATGAACTAGCCGCTAGCCACAAGTCAAGAACGGTACAAATTTGGCCAACTAAAGAGAAAACAATTTATGTTTTTCTTTTACTAAAGCTACAGAAGCTTTAACACTGCAAAAATACAAAAGTATTTTAATCTAATTTCTAGTGCAAATTCCTTATAACAAATTTACAAGCAACTTTTCAGCAACATATAGGAGCTTGTTTAACGTAAATAATTCCTTAATATTGATGAAAAAGTTCTAGTTTCTAGTTCTAGTGCAGACAAATTTACCCAAGTTATATGTGAAATAGCCTGCCAATGGATGTAATGCTTTTTAATCGATATTAAGGAATTATTTACTTAAAACAAAATCATGTATGTTGCTGAAAATATATTTTTTAAGTTAGTTTTGTCTTAATTCAAGTGCACTAAGCTACTTGTGCTAGAAACTAGACAAAATTATTTGGTAAGATTTTGTGTTTTTGCAGTTTTGACAGGACTGGAAATGTTGTAAGCGATTCCCATCCTGCTTTAATTTACAGTCCCACCTGCAGCTCATATCTGCCTCGTCTCGTCTCACTCTTTTAATGTAAATTTAGATGTTTCTGCATCGTCGTCTTCTTGTTTATCCCCAGCGAACCATCAGGACGAAGCGTCTCAGCTAAACGGGCTCTAACCTGAATCCTGAAGAAGTAGAGGGAAATCACAGAACTATACAAGCGCAGACGAACACATGCTAGATGTGGACGAATCTAAATCAATCACTGTGAATCAGGACCTCAACAGAATCTAATCATGGGCTCTGAGTGGATCGATGGGCCTGCAGCGCCTGTACGGACCCACATGGGAAAACTGGAACCCATTTGTCATGGTGATTGATTGTCCTCACTGCACCAGAAAGTACATCATTATATTTTTCCACATATTTTAAACTAATACTGTGGTAATAAGGGCTCCTCGTTTCAGCTTTAAAATCTCACGTCCCAGTTGTTTCTGAAATGTCCTGTAAGATCTACTGGTTCCCATCACAGTGATTGATTAAAGATGATTGAAAAGCTGAGCCCTGTGGTGCAGCGGTCCTGATTAGACGGTGGTGAAATGCAGAGGATGTTAGTTTGTTTTTCAAAAATCTTCATGTGCGTTACTGAGCAAACATGTCTGAGAGTGAAACTCAACCAGTAAGGCCTCCATCACCTTCACTGGTGTACAGTAATCTGACAAAGTGTTTGACCCAACAGATATCGACGATTCAGTTATAGAAAGAAAAAAGGAGTAAATTCCTGCAAAAACGTCAGACATTTTGAGATTAATCTCAAGACATTTTCTACAAAAAACAGGGAAATTTCTGAGTTTGAAATGTCAAAATTTTGCTTGAAAAACTCAGAAATTTGGAGAATAAGCGTATAAATTTATTAGAAAAAAACTTTTCTGAGTAAAAAACGTATGAAACTTATGAAACTCAGAAAATTCAAAAGTCAAACATTTTTGCCTCGTCATACCAGCTTTTCTTAGAAAAGATTTGAGATTCAACACAAATCGTATTACCTTTTTTTTTTTTCAAAATCAGAAATTTCCAAATATTTTCTAGAAAATTTCTGGGAATAAACTCAAAATTTTGTTGGTTTTTATAGCAAATTTTTTGACAAACATGCCACAGCATGCTAGCAAATTAAAATTTATTATAAAATCTGACTTTAATCCCAGATTTTTGACTTTAACCTCAGAATTCTCACTTTTAATCTCATAATTGTGATTTTTAATCTGGAATTTTTTACTTTTCTTTCTCAGATTTTGACTTTTACCTCAGAATTCTGTCAATCTCGTAATTATAACTCTTAACATTATATTTCTCACTTTTTAAAATCAAAATTCTGACCTTAATCCGGAATTTTGACTTTTAATCTCAGGTTTCTGACTAGTAGTCTCAGTTTTTTGACTTTTAATTTCATATTTCTGACTTTTTGTCCTCGGAGACTAAAGGTCAGACATCTTTTTTTTTTTTTTGAGTGGCCCTAATCTTCTCCCGTTCTACTGTTACTCCCACATTAAGTTTCATGAACATTCAGTTAAAGTAGAAATTCATCTTAGATCGTTTGTGGATCTTTTCTGTCGTTGTTTGGATGTAAAACCCCCACAAGGGCAGAAAACTGCTGTACTGCTGCCAGGAAGCAGCAGGACGGTTTCTGACTCCCCAGTGGAGATCTTCTGGCCGTGACGTTACGGGACGCTGAGCGGATAACGGGGTCGCCATGGTTTCAGTTCTGACATTTTGGGACATTAATTCATTGACATGTTGAGGCGTTTCGACGCCAAGATCGCCGGCGGCGAGGTCACAATGTCCGCCAGAGGGAGAGGAATAAACGGGAGGAAAAAGATGGTGAAATAACGGATGCAAAGTTAAGTGAAAAACGAGCGATGATGTCAGCGTGTTGTAGAGGGACGACTCCTGAGAAACGAAACAAAGGGCAGAACGTTTGACTCGAAGCTATTCATCTCACCTGCTGTGTGTGTGTTGTAGGTAACTGTGTTTTTCTGATCAGACATGCATAATTTCTCTACTTCATTGCCGACAGTAGTATATTATCCAGAGTAAAAGTTAACAGCCTCAGCTCATGCCAACCTTTTGAAGTCGCAGCTTTCACGACTCCAAGGTAAGAAAAAATATGATGAAATTCTGGTGAAATTTGCCTTTAAAAGTGAATTTCCTGTTCATGTCCATCCACCACTCATTCACTTCCTGTTTCCTCTCATTCGTTCTCTTTACTCAAGTAAAACTTCTGTTGCCTTTTACTCGTCTTTCGTCTTCGTTCCTCTTCGCTCACCGTTTATTTCTGTTCACCAGGATAAAGTGTACTTATTAAGGAAGAGCTGAACGAGAAGCCCTGGTACTGTCGGCAACTCTAACAGAAGCAAAGACAATCTTAAGAAACCAGAAAAGTCCTCATTATCATCATCATTATTATTATTATTATTATTATTATTATTATAAGTTTCATTATTATTATTATTATATTCTTAATTATTATTACTAGTATAACTCGTATTAGGATGAAATAAAGTTCCTTGGCCCTTGTTGATGCAGAGAGAGAGGTTGCAGACTACGACAGCAGAGCGCTGGTTCCATGCCGCTCCGTTTCATCCCAGAGATCCAGCTGGACTTAAATCCATCGGTCCACAGGTAAAACGGAGGTATTCCACTGAAAATATGGCACCTTTATTTTCAATATTCCACTTGGAGGTAAAGGGGTAGTTCCATCCAACATCCAAAAGCTTTTAAATCCCATTTATTCCACTGCAGGTTCAACGTTTGGTTCTCAGGGCCGACTCCTCGTAACTTGAGAAGATTTCTAAAGATGTTTCCTCTCTGAAAAGTCGCCGCGGCTCTTTGTAATTCCATCAATCAGAGTAATGAGAGACATTTCAGAGTTTCTGTTGAAACGTTGTCCTTTGGTCTTCCTGGAAAATGTTTATGAGGACAGTTTGCTTTGACTGGATCAGGCTGGGCAGGAATAATAGCTCTTCAAGAAACATCTTCGCCTCGATTATAAATCTGTGTTTTTCAACTCGGCATCAAAAGAGACATATTCAGTTGTTAGAGTGTTTAGTTACAAATTAAATTTAGATGTATAAATTCATGTTTTCAAGACTGTTCATCCTTTAAAACAAACACATATGACATTAATGTCACATATTTAGGTTGAAAGAGTTAACTCCACTTTTTACAGTGATTTGTTAACTTTTATATGATCCCTTCCTTTTGGTAGCTCTTCAGTAATTTCAGTTTCAATAAATCCCCAGGAATATTTGAAGCCCCTTTATAACCTGTTTAAATGAGAGCTGAAACTTTCTATTTACAGTAGCTAGCAAACTAGTTAAACAATAGCTAGCTAGTGGCGGACTGGATAATATTGGTTATGTAGTTTGCAAACCAGTGCAAAGTTGATTTCAAGCTAATTTGCTTGTTAGCGACTTGCTATGCCAAGCTAGCAACTTTACCAACTTGGTAGTTAAGTAAATGGTAGTTGATAAACTCTTAATTTTAACTGGTTAGTTATCAGAAAAGTAGCTTGTTAATGTTGGCTTAATATCTTTAAAACCAGCTAGCCAACCTAAGCTAGCAGGTTAGGTAGCTCATGTTAGTGGCAAATCCATTCTAGGTACTTTGTCAGATAACTAAAAATTAGCTAGTTAGCTAAACATAGGTTCAGTAGTGCCAAACTGATATCAAGTCACTAACAAGCTATTTTTTAGCTACTAGCTAGCTAAAGTCAGCTAGCTAGTATGCTCACTGACGTTACATAAAACAAGCTAACATGTGGATGTCCCATAACTTTTTCAAGATGAGCAGAAACAAAACTATTTGAATCTGTAGAGGAACGATCGAGAGTCAACACACAGCTTCAGTTATTACAGCTACAAAAACTGATCAGTTCTGAAATCTTGTTGTAGTGAAAGGTTTAGATCTGAACATTCAGAGACACATAAACACAATTATAAAGTCAGCCTTCTATCACCTGCAGAACATTTCCAGGATTAAAGTCTCAAAAAATCAAGAAAAACTAAAGACTTGTTGCTGAAATGTGCTAAACAAATAAACTTCAGTTGACTTCACAATGAAATCCATCCATTAAATATTTGCTAGTTAGATGCTAGCTGAGAAACTTTGGTTGAACAGATCGCAAAACAAATTTCTTCATAGTAAAATATTACTTTAAACCTTATTTTGCCAAAGAAAAATAAGGTTGGGCTTAATCAATTGTAAATTAATTGATTGTAGCTTAAGTAAGCTACAATTAGCTTACACAACTGTAGTTAATTAGGTAAACTAACTGAGCCTAAGCTACAATTACCCTGGCTAATGTTAACTTTGGTAAGCTACAATTGTAGCCTAGCTACTATTGCTAATTGTAGCTAAGCTAATTAGTGGCCAGGCTGATAACATTAGCTCAGCAGATAATAAACCAATATTACATTACTACCATCCAAGAGCCCTTGTTGGAAAGTGGATAATATAAGTTATAAACATTATTTAAAAACTTTAGTTAGCTAGGTGGTTAGGCAACTTATAGCTAGTTAGTTGCTTTGGTCACAGATCCTTGTAAAAACTTGCTGCATACAGCAAGTTTTTACACATATCTAGTTGAGCAGAGCCCTTAAAAAGTTAAACCAACAACAGTGGACAAATATATATTCCATGTCACCTGAAAAATCCCCAAAAGGAGTCAAACTGTCTCCATAAACATCCGCTATGTTGGATAAATCTTCCTGTCACAGCTGGGAAAGTCAAAGCCCAAATAAATACAGAGTTGAACATGCAGAGATCCAAAAGCTCCCTTGTGTCCATGCCCTCTCTCTCTGCGTCACGCCATCTTTGTTTGTATTGAGCAAACAGGCAAAGAAAAACAGTTTCGGCTTTTTCCTATAGCTGCGTGGTAACAGAGTCCTCTATGACATCGCAGCTGTCCTCTAAGACATCGTCACATGGTCCCACCCACCCGCCCATCATCATCGTCATTCCCCCTCCGCCTCCTCCATCCATGTCTTCTTCGCCTGCCCCTTCTATGCCCTCTCCCTGGAAAACGTCCTCGCTGGAGTCCAGCAGTCGCGAGCTGGACTCAGACATGTTGGAAGCACAGTGCAGGGATTGGCAGGGGCACGGCGGCGGGAGAGGAAGCGTCAGGAGCGAGTCCCGCCCGTTCGTTCTCAGCGGCGAGAATGACGGCATGTCCACCGAGCGACCCACCTCGTTCAGGTGAGTGTCACTTCTGGTGACGTCGCTGAGTCCGAAGTCGGAGTGACTGTGGCTCCCGAGGGGGCGGAGCAGCCCGTCGGAGATGGTGTACGAGGGCGGGGACTGGAGAGGCAGCGGCGTGGGTGGGGCTTTGCGTTTGGAGCGGGAGAACAGGTAGGAGAGGCGTTTGAAAGAGTCTGTCTTTGCGCTTGGGGACGAGAGACGATGCAGGCGGCTCCTTGTGCGAGAAAGCGATGATGATAACGAAGAGGAAAATGACGACGATGGCGAGGGGAGGACATTGGTGGAGGACGGAGGCATGACGGCCGTCTTTAGCCCGTTGCTTTTTGGTTTCCCCTCCTCTTCCTCCTCTTCTCCCCACCCCACTCTGTCCTCCAGTCTCCCCTCCTCTGCTTTGTCCATCTGCGTCATTCCTGAAATGGAGCGCACCAGCGCAGACACGCCAAGCGTCGGCGCTGATCTTCTATCGTCCTCCACCGGGTTGGAGAAGGTGACGCTCTTCGACTTCTGGACTCCAACGTCTCCTCCTCCTTCTCCTCCTCCTCCTCCTCCATCACCTGATTCGCTATCATCCTCTGACGCCATGGCACCATCGTCTTTTGTCGTCTCGCTGGATGAAGAATAGTGTCGCCGGGGAGGACGCCGGTTGCCGAGGAGATCCAAGACTTCATAGCGGAAACTGGAGATATCCTGCTTCAACTCCTGCACAGAGACGGAGAACGTAGCGATGTTTAATATCATATCTGTATGAGCCAAGGTTCATTTTCAAGCCTTAAAGGTGACCCATTATCCTTCCTTGAACAGGTTAGGGTTGGTCTATGGGATATACAAATTTATTACATTTTTTGCACAAAATCATTCTTAGATAATGAGACTTTAGTTTGATCAGTTCTGCCTATTTTGATCTCTGTCACCTTAAATCCAAATGAGCTGCTGCTGGCCACGCCCTCCAACGCAACGTTTACACTCACATATGACAATGGCTGCAAACAGATGAGCAATTATACAAATGTACAAATCTGAAAAGCAGAAATGGAGCCTCCTGCACAACCGATAACAATGCAGCAAGTGGTTTCTGGATGGTAAGTCAATAATAAAACACTTGTCTTTTCCAGCAGCCATTGTACACTGCACACAGCTGACAAAACATGCTAGAGCTTCTTAAAAGAGCCCCGTTTAATTATTCTACTGTATAAAGTCTTGTAATTGTACATTTATGAATCAATATCTTACAAATTGCTAATGTTATATTTATGTTTGTAAACGTTTATGTAATTAATGTTTGGGTTTTTTATGATCGACCTCAGGAAGAGTAGCCATTGTAACTGCAATTTCTAATGGGGATGATCCAAATAAACAAATAAAAAAACCTGCTGGAACACTGCTTGGGTTGCTAGGTAACAGGGCTGGGCTTGGCTTGGGTTGCTAGGTAACCGAGGTTTAAGAAATGACTCATTTTCCAGACGCCAAAAACCATCAACTTGGTGCCCAAAATGGCTGCCTGGGTTTTTTCCTAAAGCGCTTTAGCTGTTTTTAAAAGTCAAATGGAAGAACAAAAATGTGACTTTTACACAATAGATCCCTTTTAAACAGTTTAGTCAACATGAAAGAAGAACCAGAAGTGGGAAGAAGAAGGTGAGGAGGGTAAGTGTTTGAGATAGAGCTGATGATCGGGGAGTTAAACTGTCAGTGAGTAGAGGCTCAGGGTGAAGAGGAGGGTAAGGACTTTGCAGGATGCGCAGAGAACAGCAACAACTGCTGTAAAGAGGGAATAACTGCTGAAAGCGTCAGGAAAGAGAGTGAGGTCATGCAGGGCTCACTCCAGTGAAATGCGTATCTTTATCTTGCTGTAGAGCAAAAAACACTGACAACAGAGAGAAGAAAATAAAAAACTGCATGAGAAAACTTCAACTCATGAATTAAAGAAACACTTTGAGCAAAAATACTGTGAAGTAAATATTTAGGACATACGTTTCTCAAACCCAATTCTGGTTCAGAAATATTTTATTTATTCCAAAGGGAAAATTAATACAGTTTTTACTTTAAAGCTCTTTAAGTTTCCACCAAAGCGTTCCTACTCGTTCTCATTGGTGAAAGCTTGGAAAGTATAGTTAGGAGGAGGGGCTTCATCTTGAAGGCGGAGCTAGGTGTAACCAGGTGTTTTGCCCCTGTGAGTGGTTGCCATGGACACTAAACGATTTCTCAAATATGCAGCTAAAGCTCAAAAAAGTTGATTTTACATAACACGCCTCCTTTTAGTCCCCTCAGTTGGTTTTCAATGACTTGATCCAGCCTTTTTCCAGCAATTAAGTCTTCTTGTTGTCATTGTGGCAACAGTTTAGTTCAGCAACTAAAGACAAAATGATAAATTACTATTTTAGATTTCTTAGATCTTCGATCTGCGTTGAAATAATATTTTCCTATATGTGAGCTCTTCTTCCTAGATTTTTATTTTCTAATAGATGCATATTAAATCTTCGAAACGCTGCAAACCTTAAAAATCAGGTAGCAGAACACCGATTTATTCCTCAGGCAACATAATATTTACGCATTAATTCAGCACACGAACGCGACCTCTGCCTGATTGGACTAACATAAACGTGCACGCTCAAACACGAAGACAAACATCCTTCAGCAGAGCAAAGTGATTCAGTTCGCTGTGCACCTGGTGTTGTTTTTGCTCTGAAAAGCCCAAAGGAACCGTATGCTTCAAAGCAGCTCAGGGCCGGCCTCCAAAGGCATCATGGGAAATCTACCGAGGATGTAAAGATGCTTCATATAATTTATGGCTCAGAAAGAAAAAAAATGGGGAAAGAATAAAGAAGCCTTGTCAGAGAAGAGTCCGAACAGCAGATTTTGTTAGAGAAAGTGCTTGAGAGTGGACATGTGGCTGTTATTAAAAGTCCTTTAGTAAATCTTTGGCGCAAAAAAAGCAGCTCTGCCTCTGGTATCAATAAAAGCCGCGGTGCTTATTGGAGTTGCGGGGAGCTGAAATAAACAGACTCTGTGCAGCTGATGTTTGTGCAGCTAAAGCTCTGCAGTGGACTGAGTTGCAGGACAGAAAAAAGAGGTGGCTTATTGTAGCCGATTGCTGTGTTTGAGAAGAAGCTTCCCCAAACTGACCTTGAAGTTTTCCTCCGTCAGCCCTTCATCCGTTTTGGCGCTTCGTATCATGGCGGCCACGTATCTCTTCACCAGATTTCGAATCACTTCCTGTTGATAAAAGTTGAAGGGATTACTACCATTAGAAGAGCCTTTCCTTAAAAGTACCAAACACACACCCATGCTTTTAACGTCTCCACTGCAAAACCACAAAATCTTAAATGAAAATGGCTGTAATTATACAACCGTACATCTTTGAAAAGCAGAAGTGGAGCCTCCTGCGCAACCAACAAGAATGCAGATAAGTGTTTTCTGGATAGTAAGTCAACAACAAAGCACCAGAAGTCATTGTGCTTGAGCTTCGCTTGTGATGCTAGGTAACGAGCTGGGTTTCGCTGGGGTTGCTAGGTAACAGCACAGGAGGGTTTTTGAAATTGCCTTTTTTCCAAAAACCCAAAAAAAACCCACTAACTTATTGCCAAAAACAGCTCGGCACTTGGACCCAAATGGAAGTATAAAAATGTTCAAAATGTGAATTTTACCCTTTAAAACTTTAAGCCAGTGAAAACAGAGTCTCCTGCTGGCTCAGCTGTACAAAAAACATGCAAGATTTCTTCAAACTTCTTTTCTGAAAATGTCATCAACGCTAACAGGCAACACGGTCCTTTAGCTGTTCTCATCTCATTAACGAATCAGCCAGTGATGTGGGTCAGTCCCATTGATTTACCGGCCCAAAAAAAAAAATAAATAAAAAATTCACAGGCATTTGGTGTGGAGTGGGTGGTAATTCAAAACCTGATACACACACTAACACACAGGCACCGGCCCACAGTCAACACTTGTGAGCGCCAAACGGGACGGTCTGGCATGCTGTCACTCAGCACCTCTGCCAAAAACACACCACACACTCTGCTAATGTGCAGCACACATTCCCACAACAAGCCTTTTAAAAGCATGGGAGGATATCAGAGGAACAATCAGCCGTGCCAAACACAAAGTCCTGGCGCCTCATTATAGACGCTCCTGCCTCAGAAGATTTGTTCCACAAATTTCT